>NC_092766.1:10760914-10825257 GCF_047496795.1 Chiloscyllium punctatum
GGGAGTGGGACACAGTGCCCAAGGTGGGGATTGTAGAGGGAGTGGGACACGGTGTTCAAGGTGGGGATTGTAGAGAGAGTGGGACACAGTGCCCACGGTGGGGATTGTAGAGGGAGTGGGACACAGTGTTCAAGGTGGGGATTGTAGAGAGAGTGGGACACAGTGTTCAAGGTGGGGATTGTAGAGGGAGTGGGACACAGTGTTCAAGGTGGGGATTGTAGAGGGAGTGGGACACAGTGCCACGGTGGGGATTGTAGAGGGAGTGGGACACGGTGCCCACGGTGGGGATTGTAGAGGGAGTGGGACACAGTGCCCACGGTGGGGATTGTAGAGGGAGTGGGAGACAGTGCCCACGGTGGGGATTGTAGAGGGAGTGGGACACGGTGCCCACGGTGGGGATTGTAGAGGGAGTGGGACACAGTGTTCAAGGTGGGGATTGTAGAGGGAGTGGGACACGGTGTTCAAGGTGGGGATTGTAGAGAGAGTGGGACACAGTGTTCAAGGTGGGGATTGTAGAGAGAGTGGGACACAGTGCCCACGGTGGGGATTGTAGAGGGAGTGGGACACAGTACCCAAGGTGGGGATTGTAGAGAGAGTGGGACACAGTGTTCAAGGTGGGGATTGTAGAGAGAGTGGGACACAGTGCCCACGGTGGGGATTGTAGAGGGAGTGGGACACAGTGTTCAAGGTGGGGATTGTAGAGAGAGTGGGACACAGTGCCCACGGTGGGGATTGTAGAGGGAGTGGGACACGGTGTTCAAGGTGGGGATTGTAGAGAGAGTGGGACACAGTGTTCAAGGTGGGGATTGTAGAGAGAGTGGGACACAGTGCCCAAGGTGGGGATTGTAGAGGGAGTGGGACACGGTGTTCAAGGTGGGGATTGTAGAGGTAGTGGGACACAGTGTTCAAGGTGGGGATTGTAGAGGGAGTGGGACACAGTGTTCAAGGTGGGGATTGTAGAGAGAGTGGGACACAGTGCCCAAGGTGGGGATTGTAGAGGGAGTGGGACACAGTACCCAAGGTGGGGATTGTAGAGGGAGTGGGACACGGTGTTCAAGGTGGGGATTGTAGAGAGAGTGGGACACAGTGCCCAAGGTGAGGATTGTAGAGGGAGTGGGACACAGTACCCAAGGTGGGGATTGTAGAGGGAGTGGGACACGGTGTTCAAGGTGGGGATTGTAGAGGGAGTGGGACACAGTGTTCAAGGTGGGGATTGTAGAGGGAGTGGGACACGGTGTTCAAGGTGGGGATTGTAGAGAGAGTGGGACACAGTGTTCAAGGTGGGGATTGTAGAGGGAGTGGGACACGGTGTTCAAGGTGGGGATTGTAGAGAGAGTGGGACACAGTGCCCACGGTGGGGATTGTAGAGGGAGTGGGACACGGTGTTCAAGGTGGGGATTGTAGAGAGAGTGGGACACAGTGTTCAAGGTGGGGATTGTAGAGAGAGTGGGACACAGTGCCCAAGGTGGGGATTGTAGAGGGAGTGGGACACGGTGTTCAAGGTGGGGATTGTAGAGGTAGTGGGACACAGTGTTCAAGGTGGGGATTGTAGAGGGAGTGGGACACGGTGCCCAAGGTGGGGATTGTAAAGGGAGTGGGACACAGTGCCCAAGGTGGGGGATTGTAGAGGGAGTGGGACACGGTGTTCAAGGTGGGGATTGTAGAGGGAGTGGGACACGGTGTTCAAGGTGGGGATTGTAGAGGGAGTGGGACACGGTGCCCAAGGTGGGGATTGTAGAGGGAGTGGGACACGGTGTTCAAGGTGGGGATTGTAGAGAGAGTGGGACACAGTGTTCAAGGTGGGGATTGTAGAGAGAGTGGGACACAGTGCCCAAGGTGGGGATTGTAGAGGGAGTGGGGACACGGTGTTCAAGGTGGGGATTGTAGAGGTAGTGGGACACAGTGTTCAAGGTGGGGATTGTAGAGGGAGTGGGACACAGTGTTCAAGGTGGGGATTGTAGAGAGAGTGGGACACAGTGCCCAAGGTGGGGATTGTAGAGGGAGTGGGACACAGTACCCAAGGTGGGGATTGTAGAGGGAGTGGGACACGGTGTTCAAGGTGGGGATTGTAGAGAGAGTGGGACACAGTGCCCAAGGTGAGGATTGTAGAGGGAGTGGGACACAGTACCCAAGGTGGGGATTGTAGAGGGAGTGGGACACGGTGTTCAAGGTGGGGATTGTAGAGAGAGTGGGACACAGTGCCCAAGGTGAGGATTGTAGAGGGAGTGGGACACAGTACCCAAGGTGGGGATTGTAGAGGGAGTGGGACACGGTGTTCAAGGTGGGGATTGTAGAGGGAGTGGGACACAGTGCCCACGGTGGGGATTGTAGAGAGAGTGGGACACGGTGTTCAAGGTGGGGATTGTAGAGAGAGTGGGACACAGTGTTCAAGGTGGGGATTGTAGAGGGAGTGGGACACAGTGTTCAAGGTGGGGATTGTAGAGAGAGTGGGACACAGTGCCCACGGTGGGGATTGTAGAGGGAGTGGGACACAGTGTTCAAGGTGGGGATTGTAGAGGGAGTGGGACACGGTCCCCAAGGTGGGGATTGTAGAGGGAGTGGGACACAGTGCCCACGGTGGGGATTGTAGAGGGAGTGGGACACAGTGCCCACGGTGGGGATTGTAGAGGGAGTGGGACACAGTGCCCACGGTGGGGATTGTAGAGGGAGTGGGACACGCTGCCCACGGTGGGGATTGTAGAGGGAGTGGGACACAGTGCCCACGGTGGGGATTGTAGAGGGAGTGGGACACAGTGCCCACGGTGGGGATTGTAGAGGGAGTGGGACACGGCGCCCACGGTGGGGATTGTAGAGGGAGTGGGACACGGTGCCCACGGTGGGGATTGTAGAGGGAGTGGGACACGGTGCCCACGGTGGGGATTGTAGAGGGAGTGGGACACAGTGCCCACAGTGGGGATTGTAGAGGGAGTGGGACACGGTGCCCACGGTGGGGATTGTAGAGGGAGTGGGACACAGTGCCCACG
Source organism: Chiloscyllium punctatum (assembly GCF_047496795.1). Taxonomy (NCBI): domain Eukaryota; kingdom Metazoa; phylum Chordata; class Chondrichthyes; order Orectolobiformes; family Hemiscylliidae; genus Chiloscyllium; species Chiloscyllium punctatum. The sequence goes on from NC_092766.1 coordinate 10,763,899, forward strand.
GTGGGGATTGTAGAGAGAGTGGGACACAGTGCCCACGGTGGGGATTGTAGAGGGAGTGGGACACAGTGCCCCACGGTGGGGATTGTAGAGGGAGTGGGACACAGTGCCCACGGTGGGGATTGTAGAGGGAGTGGGACACGGTGCCCACGGTGGGGATTGTAGAGGGAGTGGGACACGGTGCCCACGGTGGGGATTGTAGAGGGAGTGGGACACGGTGCCCACGGTGGGGATTGTAGAGGGAGTGGGACACGGTGCCCACGGTGGGGATTGTAGAGGGAGTGGGACACGGTGCCCACGGTGGGGATTGTAGAGGGAGTGGGACACGGTGCCCACGGTGGGGATTGGAGAGGGAGTGGGACACGGTGCCCACGGTGGGGATTGTAGAGGGAGTGGGACACGGTGCCCACGGTGGGGATTGTAGAGGGAGTGGGACACGGTGCCCACGGTGGGGATTGTAGAGGGAGTGGGACACGGTGCCCACGGTGGGGATTGTAGAGGGAGTGGGACACGGTGCCCACGGTGGGGATTGTAGAGGGAGTGGGACACGGTGCCCACGGTGGGGATTGTAGAGGGAGTGGGACACGGTGCCCACGGTGGGGATTGTAGAGGGAGTGGGACACGGTGCCCATGGAAGCCCACACAGTCACAGGGAGAATGTGCAAACTCCACCCAGAGCGTTGCCTGAGGCTGGATTTGAACCCAGGCCCCTGATGCCGTGAGGCCGTGGTCCTAACCAGTGACCCCCATGCGACCTCTGAAGTCCATTCCCCATTGTCGGAAAACCCCCCTCATACCCGGAAGGCGATGACTCGACCACCAGGTCGGTCTCCACGTGACTCCACAACGTGAGGGTGGACTCCTCACTGCCCTCAGGGCAATGCAGGCTGGGGAATAAATGTTGGCTCGGCCATTGACCCTCTCATCCTGTGAGGGAACGCAATGGGACCATTCATCGTGGCGCCGCCCATCCTGTACTACTTACACCCGGTGATGTGCAGCTATGGGACATCTTCACCCGATGGCTGCAGGGTGGGGAGACCCTCCAACAGGACAGAACCTGAACTGTTCCCAGACGCGGCTGGAATGGAATGTTGTTGGGAATCTGTGGTGGGAACAGGAAGAGGGGAGTGTGGATTCGGAATATAATGGAGGTCGAGAGAGAGAGAGAGACAGAGAGAGAGAGAGAGAGAGAGAGAGAGACACAGGGAGAGAGACAGAGAGAGAGACAGAGAGAGAGAGGGAGAGAGACAGAGAGAGAGAGAGAGGGAGAGAGACAGAGAGAGAGAGAGAGACAGAGAGAGAGAGAGAGAGACAGAGACAGAGAGAGAGACACAGGGAGAGAGACAGAGAGAGAGAGGGAGAGAGACAGAGAGACAGAGAGAGAGAGAGAGACAGAGAGACAGAGAGACAGAGAGAGAGAGAGAGAGAGAGAGAGAGAGACAGAGAGAGAGAGAGAGACACAGAGAGAGAGAGAGAGAGAGAGAGACAGAGACTAACAGGAGAGGATTTTCGAAGGGCCAGCACAACCCTCGAGGGGCAGAAGGAGCTCCATCATTCCCAGTCGGATTCCTGGATGGAGTGAGAGAGGGTTGGGGATATGCCCCCATCACTGTTGGTCATTTGGGAAGAGGCACTGACCCTGGACACTCCAGACGCAGATGCGGAGACTCACCCGGGAATGTTATCTTCCCACACAGTCAGGATCCCGAGCACCGGAACGCCAGCGAAACGACGGAGAAAACGCACCAGGGCACAGGAACCGGGGGCAAAGTTCATCGCACAGTGAGCTTCCTCAAGAAAATGGCAGGACTCACAAAGGTCAGGGAGCACCAGCAACTCCAATCAGATCCAAGAGTGGGGCATCACACACGTGTTACAGGGAGGGGTGTGGGGTATATCAGTGTGTTACAGTGAGGGGTGTGGGGTATATCAGTGTGTTACAGTGAGGGGTGTGGGGTATATCAGTGTGTTACAGTGAGGGGTGTGGGGTATATCAGTGTGTTACAGTGAGGTGTGTGGGGTATATCAGTGTGTTACAGTGAGGGGTGTGGGGTGTATCAGTGTGTTACAGTGAGGGGTGTGGGGTATATCAGTGTGTTACAGTGAGGGGTGTGGGGTGTGTCGGTGTGTTACAGTGAGGGGTGTGGGGTATATCAGTGTATTACAGTGAGGGGTGTGGGGTGTGTCAGTGTGTTACAGTGAGGGGTGTGGGGTGTATCAGTGTGTTACAGTGAGGGGTGTGGGGTGTATCAGTGTGTTACAGTGAGGGGTATGGGGTATATCAGTGTGTTACAGTGAGGGGTGTGGGGTATATCAGTGTGTTACAGTGAGGGGTGTGGGGTGTATCAGTGTGTTACAGTGAGGGGTGTGGGGTATATCAGTGTGTTACAGTGAGGGGTGTGGGGTGTGTCAGTGTGTTACAGTGAGGGGTGTGGGGTGTGTCAGTGTGTTACAGTGAGGGGTGTGGGGTGTGTCAGTGTGTTACAGTGAGGGGTATGGGGTATATCAGTGTGTTACAGTGAGGGGTGTGGGGTGTATCAGTGTGTTACAGTGAGGGGTGTGGGGTATATCAGTGTGTTACAGTGAGGGGTGTGGGGTGTGTCAGTGTGTTACAGTGAGGGGTGTGGGGTGTGTCAGTGTGTTACAGTGAGGGGTGTGGGGTGTGTCAGTGTGTTACAGTGAGGGGTGTGGGGTGTATCAGTGTGTTACAGTGAGGGGTGTGGGGTGTATCAGTGTGTTACAGTGAGGGGTGTGGGGTATATCAGTGTGTTACAGTGAGGGGGTGGGGTATATCAGTGTGTTACAGTGAGGGGTGTGGGGTATATCAGTGTGTTACAGTGAGGGGTGTGGGGTGTATCAGTGTGTTACAGTGAGGGGTGTGGGGTGTATCAGTGTGTTACAGTGAGGGGTGTGGGGTTTATCAGTGTGTTACAGTGAGGGGTGTGGGGTATATCAGTGTGTTACAGTGAGGGGTGGGGGGTATATCAGTGTGTTACAGTGAGGGGTGTGGGGTATATCAGTGTGTTACAGTGAGGGGTGTGGGGTGTATCAGTGTGTTACAGTGAGGGGTGTGGGGTATATCAGTGTGTTACAGTGAGGGGTGTGGGGTATATCAGTGTGTTACAGGGAGGGGTGTGGGGTGTATCAGTGTGTTACAGGGAGGGGTGTGGGGTGTATCAGTGTGTTACAGTGAGGGGTGGGGGGTATATCAGTGTGTTACAGTGAGGGGTGTGGGGTATATCAGTGTGTTACAGTGAGGGGTGTGGGGTGTATCAGTGTGTTACAGTGAGAGGTGTGGGGTATATCAGTGTGTTACAGTGAGGGGTGTGGGGTATATCAGTGTGTTACAGTGAGGGGTGTGGGGTGTATCAGTGTGTTACAGTGAGGGGTGTGGGGTATATCAGTGTGTTACAGTGAGGGGTGTGGGGTGTGTCAGTGTGTTACAGTGAGGGGTGTGGGGTGTATCAGTGTGTTACAGTGAGGGGTGTGGGGTATATCAGTGTGTTACAGTGAGGGGTGTGGGGTGTATCAGTGTGTTACAGTGAGGGGTGTGGTGTGTATCAGTGTGTTACAGTGAGGGGTGTGGGGTGTATCAGTGTGTTACAGTGAGGGGTGTGGGGTATATCAGTGTGTTACAGTGAGGGGTGTGGGGTATATCAGTGTGTTACAGTGAGGGGTGTGGGGTGTATCTGTGTGTTACAGTGAGGGGTGTGGGGTGTATCAGTGTGTTACAGTGAGGGGTGTGGGGTATATCAGTGTGTTACAGTGAGGGGTGTGGGGTATATCAGTGTGTTACAGTGAGGGGTGTGGGGTGTATCAGTGTGTTACAGTGAGGGGTGTGGGGTGTATCAGTGTGTTACAGTGAGGGGTGTGGGGTGTATCAGTGTGTTACAGTGAGGGGTGTGGGGTGTATCAGTGTGTTACAGTGAGGGGTGTGGGGTGTATCAGTGTGTTACAGTGAGGGGTGTGGGGTGTATCAGTGTGTTACAGTGAGGAGTGTGGGTTATATCAGTGTGTTACAATGAGGGGAGTGGGGTGTATCAGTGTGTTACAGTGAGGGGTGTGGGGTGTATCAGTGTGTTACAGTGAGGGGTGTGGGGTATATCAGTGTGTTACAGTGAGGGGTGTGGGGTATATCAGTGTGTTACAGTGAGGGGTGTGGGGTATATCAGTGTGTTACAGTGAGGGGAGTGGGGTGTATCGGTGTGTTACAGTGAGGGGTGTGGGGTGTATCAGTGTGTTACAGTGAGGGGTGTGGGGTATATCAGTGTGTTACAGTGAGGGGGGTGGGGAGTATCAGTGTGTTACAGTGAGGGGTGTGGGGTATATCAGTGTGTTACAGTGAGGGGTGTTGGGTATATCAGTGTGTTACAGTGAGGGGTGTGGGGTATATCAGTGTGTTACAGTGAGGGGTGTGGGATATATCTGTGTGTTACAGTGATGGTTGTGGGATATATCAGTGTGTTACAGTGAGGGGTGTGGGGTGTATCAGTGTGTTACTGTGAGGGGTGTGGGGTGTATCAGTGTGTTACAGTGAGGGGTGTGGGGTATATCAGTGTGTTACAGTGAGGGGGGTGGGGTATATCAGTGTGTTACAGTGAGGGGGGTGGGGTGTATCAGTGTGTTACAGTGAGGGGTGTGGGGTGTATCTGTGTGTTACAGTGAGGGGTGTGGGGTGTATCAGTGTGTTACAGTGAGGGGTGTGGGGTATATCAGTGTGTTACAGTGAGGGGTGTGGGGTGTATCAGTGTGTTACAGTGAGGGGTGTGGGGTGTATCAGTGTGTTACAGTGAGGGGTGTGGGGTATATCAGTGTGTTACAGTGAGGGGTGTGGGATATATCAGTGTCTGACAGTGAGGGGTTTGGGATATATCAGTGTGTTACAGTGAGGGGTGTGGGGTATGTCAGTGTGTTACAGTGAGGGGTGCGGGGTGTATCAGTGTGTTACAGTGAGGGGTGTGGGGTGTATCAGTGTGTTACAGTGAGGGGTGTGGGGTGTATCAGTGTGTTACAGTGAGGAGTGTGGGTTATATCAGTGTGTTACAATGAGGGGAGTGGGGTATATCAGTGTGTTACAGTGAGGGGTGTGGGGTGTATCAGTGTGTTACAGTGAGGGGTGTGGGGTATATCAGTGTGTTACAGTGAGGGGTGTGGGGTATATCAGTGTGTTACAGTGAGGGGTGTGGGGTGTATCAGTGTGTTACAGTGAGGGGTGTGGGGTATATCAGTGTGTTACAGTGAGGGGTGTGGGGTATATCAGTGTGTTACAGTGAGGGGGGTGCGGTGTATCAGTGTGTTACAGTGAGGGGTGTGGGGTATATCAGTGTGTTACAGTGAGGGGTGTGGGGTGTATCAGTGTGTTACAGTGAGGGGTGTGGGGTATACCAGTGTGTTACAGTGAGGGGTGTGGGGTGTATCAGTGTGTTACAGTGAGGGGTGTGGGGTATGTCAGTGTGTTACAGTGAGGAGTGTGGGTTATATCAGTGTGTTACAGTGAGGGGTGTGGGGTATATCAGTGTGTTACAGTGAGGGGTGTGGGGTATATCAGTGTGTTACAGTGAGGGGTGTGGGGTATATCAGTGTGTTACAGTGAGGGGTGTGGGGTATATCAGTGTGTTACAGTGAGGGGTGTGGGGTGTATCAGTGTGTTACAGTGAGGGGTGTGGGGTATATCAGTGTGTTACAGTGAGGGGTGTGGGGTGTATCAGTGTGTTACAGTGAGGGGTGTGGGGTGTATCAGTGTGTTACAGTGAGGGGTGTGGGGTATATCAGTGTGTTACAGTGAGGGGTGTGGGGTATATCAGTGGGTTACAGTGAGGGGTGTGGGGTGTATCAGTGTGTTACAGTGAGGGGTGTGGGGTGTATCAGTGTGTTACAGTGAGGGGTGTGGGGTATATCAGTGTGTTACAGTGAGGGGTGTGGGGTATATCAGTGTGTTACAGTGAGGGGTGTGGGGTATGTCAGTGTGTTACAGTGAGGGGTGTGGGGTATGTCAGTGTGTTACAGTGAGGGGCGTGGGGTATGTCAGTGTGTTACAGTGAGGGGTGTGGGGTATATCAGTGTGTTACAGTGAGGGGTGTGGGGTATGTCAGTGTGTTACAGTGAGGGGCGTGGGGTATATCAGTGTGTTACAGTGAGGGGTGTGGGGTGTATCAGTGTGTTACAGTGAGGGGTGTGGGGTGTATCAGTGTGTTACAGTGAGGGGTGTGGGGTGTATCAGTGTGTTACAGTGAGGGGTGTGGTGTATATCAGTGTGTTACAGTGAGGGGTGTGGGATATGTCAGTGTGTTACAGTGAGGGGTGTGTGGTGTATCAGTGTGTTACAGTGAGGGGTGTGGGCTATATCAGTGTGTTACAGTGAGGGGTGTGGGGTATATCAGTGTGTTACAGTGAGGGGTGTGGGGTATATCAGTGTGTTACAGTGAGGGGTGTGGGGTATATCAGTGTGTTACAGTGAAGGGTGTGGGGTTTATCACTGTGTTACCGTGAGGGGTGTGGGGCGTATCAGTGTGTTACAGTGAGGGATGTGGGGCGTATCAGTGTGTTACAGTGAGGGGTGTGGGGTATATCAGTGTGTTACAGTGAGGGGTGTGGGGTATATCAGTGTGTTACAGTGAGGGGAGTGGGGTACATCAGTGTCTTACAGCGAGGGGTGTGGGGTATATCAGTGTGTTACAGTGAGGGGTGTGGGGTATATCAGTGTGTTACAGTGAGGGGTGTGGGGTATATCAGTGTGTTACAGTGAGGGATGTGGGGTGTATCAGTGTGTTACAGTGAGGGGTGTGGGGTATATCAGTGTGTTACAGTGAGGGGTGTGGGGTATATTAGTGTGTTACAGTGAGGGGTGTGGGGTATATCAGTGTGTTACAGTGAGGGGTGTGGGGTATATCAGTGTGTTACAGTGAGGGATGTGGGGTATATCAGTGTGTTACAGTGAAGGGTGTGGGGTATATCACTGTGTTACCGTGAGGGGTGTGGGGCGTATCAGTGTGTTACAGTGAGGGGTGTGGGGTATATCAGTGTGTTACAGTGAGGGGTGTGGGGTATATCAGTGTGTTACAGTGAGGGGTGTGGGGTATATCAGTGTGTTACAGTGAGGGGTGTGGGGTACATCAGTGTGTTACAGCGAGGGGTGTGGGGTATATCAGTGTGTTACAGTGAGGGGTGTGGGGTATATCAGTGTGTTACAGTGAGGGGTGTGGGGTATATCAGTGTGTTACGGTGAGGGATGTGGGGTGTATCAGTGTGTTACAGTGAGGGGTGTGGGGTATATCAGTGTGTTACAGTGAGGGGTGTGGGGTATATCAGTGTGTTACAGTGAGGGGTGTGGTGTATATCAGTGTGTTACAGTGAGGGATGTGGGGTATATCAGTGTGTTACAGTGAGGGGTGTGGGGATATAACAGTGAGTTACAGTGAGGGGTGTGTGGTATATTTGAGTGTATTATACTGAGGGGTGTGTGGTATATTTGAGTGTATTATACTGAGGGGTGTGGGGTGTATTTGAGACTCTTATACTGAGGGGTGTGGGGTATATTTAAGTATTATACTGAGGGGCGTGTGGTATATTTGAGTGTATTATACTGAGGGGTGTGGGGTATATTTGAGTGTATTATACTGAGGGGCGTGTGGTATATTTGAGTGTATTATACTGAGGGGTGTGGGGTGTATTTGAGTCTCTTATACTGAGGGGTGTGGGGTATATTTGTGTGTATTATACTGAGGGGTGTGGGGTATATTTGAGTGTATTATACTGAGGGGTGTGGGGTGTATTTGAGTGTATTATACTGAGGGGTATGGGGTATATTTGAGTGTATTATACTGAGGGGTGTGGGGTATATTTGTGTGTATTATACTGAGGGGTGTGGGGTATATTTGAGTGTATGATACTGAGGGGTGTGGGGTATATTTGAGTGTATTATACTGAGGTGTGTGGGGTGTATTTGAGTGTAGTATACCGAGGGGTGTGGGGTATATTTAAGTGTATTATACTGAGGGGTGTGGGGTGTATTTGAGTGTAGTATACCGAGGGGTGTAGGGTATATTTGAGTGTATTATACTGAGGGGTGTGGGGTATATTTGAGTGTATTATACTGAGGGGTGTGGGGTGTATTTGAGTGTATTATACTGAGGGGTGTGGGGTGTATTTGTGTGTATTATACTGAGGGGTGTGTGGTGTTTTCGAGTGTATTATACTGAGGGGTGTGGGGTATATTTGAGTGTATTATACTGAGGGATGTGGGTTGTATTTGAGTGTATTATACTGAGGGGCGTGTGGTATATTTGAGTGTATTATACTGAGGGGTGTGGGGTGTATTTGAGTGTATTATACTGAGGGGTGTGGGGTATATTTGAGTGTATTATACTGAGGGGCGTGTGGTATATTTGAGTGTATTATACTGAGGGGTGTGGGGTGTATTTGAGACTCTTATACTGAGGGGTGTGGGGTATATTTAAGTGTATTATACTGAGGGGCGTGTGGTATATTTGAGTGTATTATACTGAGGGGTGTGGGGTATATTTGAGTGTATTATACTGAGGGGCGTGTGGTATATTTGAGTGTATTATACTGAGGGGTGTGGGGTGTATTTGAGTCTCTTATACTGAGGGGTGTGGGGTATATTGGAGTGTATTATACTGAGGGGTGTGGGGTATATTTGAGTGTATTATACTGAGGGGTGTGGGGTATATTTGAGTGTATTATACTGAGGGGTGTGGGGTGTATTTGAGTGTATTATACTGAGGGGTGTGGGGTATATTTGAGTGTATTATACTGAGGGGTGTGGGGTGTTTTTGAGTGTATTATACTGAGGGGTGTGGGGTATATTTGAGTGTATTATTCAGAGGGGTGTGGGGTATATTTGTGTGTATTATACTGAGGGGTGTGGGGTGTATTTGAGTGTATTATACTGAGGGGTATGGGGTATATTTGAGTGTATTATACTGAGGGGTGTGGGGTATATTTGTGTGTATTATACTGAGGGGTGTGGGGTATATTTGAGTGTATGATACTGAGGGGTGTGGGGTATATTTGAGTGTATTATACTGAGGTGTGTGGGGTGTATTTGAGTGTATTATACTGAGGGGTGTGGGGTGTATTTGAGTGTAGTATACCGAGGGGTGTGGGGTATATTTGAGTGTATTATACTGAGGGGTGTGGGGTATATTTGAGTGTATTATACTGAGGGGTGTGGGGTGTATTTAAGTGTATTATACTGAGGGGTGTGGGGTGTATTTGTGTGTATTATACTGAGGGGTGTGGGGTATATTTGAGTGTATTATACTGAGGGGTGTGGGGTATATTTGAGTGTATTATACTGAGGGGTGTGGGGTGTATTTGAGTGTATTTTACCGAGGGGTGTGGGGTATATTTGAGTGTATTATACTGAGGGGTGTGGGGTGTATTTGAGTGTATTGTACTGAGGGGTGTGGGGTATATTTGAGAGTATTATACCGAGGGGTGTGGGGTATATTTGAGAGTATTATACTGAGGGGTGTGTGGTATTTTCGAGTGTAATATACTGAGGGGTGTGGGGTATATTTGAGTGTATTATACTGAGAGGTGTGGGGTGTATGTGAGAGTATTATACTGAGGGGTGTGGGGTATATTTGAGAGTATTATACCGAGGGGTGTGGGGTATATTTGAGAGTATTATACTGAGGGGTGTGTGATATTTTCGAGTGTATTATACTGAGGGGTGTGAGGTATATTTGAGTGTATTATACTGAGGGGTGTGGGGTATATTTGAGTGTTTTATACTGAGGGGTGTGTGGTATTTTCGAGTGTATTATACTGAGGGGTGTGGGGTATATTTGAGTGTATTATACTGAGGGGTGTGGGGTGTATTTGAGAGTATTATACTGAGGGGTGTGGGGTATATTTGAGTGTATTATAATGAGGGGTGTGGGGTATATTTGAGTGTATTATACTGAGGGGTGTGGGGTATATTTGAGTGTATTATACTGAGGGGTGTGGGGTATATTTGAGTGTATTATACTGAGGGGTGTGGGGTATATTTGAGTGTATTATACTGATGGGTGTGGGGTATATTTGAGTGTATTATACTGAGGGGTGTGGGGTATATTTGAGTGTATTATACCGAGGGGTGTGGGGTATATTTGAGTGTATTATACTGAGGGGTGTGGGGTATATTTGAGTGTATTACACTGAGGGGTGTGGGGTATATTTGAGTGTATTATACTGAGGGGTGTGGGGAAGATTTGAGTGTATTATACTGTGGGGTGTGGGGTATATTTGAGTGTATTATACTGATGGGTGTGGGGTATATTTGAGTGTAATATACTGAGGGGTGTGTGGTATATTTGTGTGTATTATACTGAGGGGTGTGGGGTATATTTGAGTATATTATACTAATGGGGGTGGGGTGTATTTGAGTGTATTAAACCGAGGGGTGCGGGGTATATCTGAATGTATTATACTGAGGGGTGTGGGGTATATTTGAGTGTATTATACTGAGGGATGTGTGGTATATTTCAGTGTATTATACTGAGGGGTGTGGGGTATATTTGAGTGTATTATACTGAGGGGTGTGATACGTATTTGAGTGTATTATACTGAGGGATGTGTGGTATATTTCAGTGTATTATACTTAGGGGTGTGGGGTATATTTGAGTGTATTATACTGAGGGGTGTGTGGTATTTTCGAGTGAATTATACTGAGGGGTGTGGGGTACATTTGAGTGTATTATACTTAGGGGTGTGGGGTATATTTGAGTGTATTATACTGAGGGGTGTGTGGTATTTTCGAGTGTATTATACTGAGGGGTGCGGGGTATATTTGAGTATATTATACTGATGGGGGTGCGGTATATTTGAGTGTATTATACTGATGGGGGTGGGGTGTATTTGAGTGCAGTATACTGAGGGGTGTGGGGTATATTTGAGTGTATTATACTGAAGGGTGTGGGGTATATTTGAGTGTATTATACTGAGGGGTGTGGGGTATATTTGAGTGTATTATACTACTGGGGGTGGGGTATATTTGTGTGTATTATACTGATGGGGGTGGGGTATATTTGAGTGTATTATACTGAGGGGTGTGGGGTGTATTTGAGTGTCTTATACTGAGGGGTGTGGGGTATATTTGAGTGTATTATACTGAGGGGTGTGGGGTGTATTTGAGTGTATTATACTGAGGGGTGTGGGGTATATTTGAGTGTATTATACTGAGGGGTGTGGGGTATATTTGAGTGTATTATACTGAGGGGTGTGGGGTGTATTTGAGTCTCTTATACTGAGGGGTGTGGGGTATATTTGTGTGTATTATACTGAGGGGTGTGGGGTATATTTGTGTGTATTATACTGAGGGGTGTGGGGTATATTTGAGTGTATTATACTGAGGGGTGTGGGGTATATTTGAGTGTATTATACAGAGGGGTGTGGGGTATATTTGAGTGTATTATACTGAGGGGTGTGGGGCGTATTTGAGTGTATTATACTGATAGGGGTGGGGTGTATTTGAGTCTCTTATACTGAGGGGTGTGGGGTATATTTGAGTGTATTATACTGAGGGGCGTGTGGTATATTTGAGTGTATTATACTGAGGGGCGTGTGGTATATTTGAGTGTATTATACTGAGGGGCGTGTGGTATATTTGAGTGTATTATACTGAGGGGTGTGGGGTGTATTTGAGTGTATTATACTGATAGGGGTGGGGTGTATTTGAGACTCTTATACTGAGGGGTGTGGGGTATATTTAAGTGTATTATACTGAGGGGCGTGTGGTATATTTGAGTGTATTATACTGAGGGGTGTTGGGTATATTTGAGTGTATTATACTGAGGGGCGTGTGGTATATTTGAGTGTATTATACTGAGGGGTGTGGGGTGTATTTGAGTCTCTTATACTGAGGGGTGTGGGGTATATTTGAGTGTATTATACTGAGGGGTGTGGGGTATATTTGAGTGTATTATACTGAGGGGTGTGGGGTATATTTGTGTGTATTATACTGAGGGGTGTGGGGTGTATTTGAGTGTATTATACTGAGGGGTGTGTGGTATATTTGAGTGTATTATACTGAGGGGCGTGGGGTATATTTGAGTGTATTATACTGAGGGGTGTGGGGTATATTTGTGTGTATTATACTGAGGGGTGTGGGGTGTATTTGAGTGTATTATACTGAGGGGTGTGTGGTATATTTGAGTGTATTATACTGAGGGGTGTGGGGTATATTTGAGTGTATTATACTGAGGGGTGTGGGGTGTTTTTGAGTGTATTATACTGAGGGGTGTGGGGTATATTTGAGTGTATTATTCAGAGGGGTGTGGGGTATATTTGTGTGTATTATACTGAGGGGTGTGGGGTGTATTTGAGTGTATTATACTGATGGGTATGGGGTATATTTGAGTGTATTATACTGAGGGGTGTGGGGTATATTTGTGTGTATTATACTGAGGGGTGTGGGGTATATTTGAGTGTATGATACTGAGGGGTGTGGGGTATATTTGAGTGTATTATACTGAGGTGTGTGGGGTGTATTTGAGTGTAGTATACCGAGGGGTGTAGGGTATATTTAAGTGTATTATACTGAGGGGTGTGGGGTGTATTTGAGTGTAGTATACCGAGGGGTGTGGGGTATATTTGAGTGTATTATACTGAGGGGTGTGGGGTATATTTGAGTGTATTATACTGAGGGGTGTGGGGTGTATTTGAGTGTATTATACTGAGGGGTGTGGGGTGTATTTGTGTGTATTATACTGAGGGGTGTGGGGTGTATTTGAGTGTATTATACCGAGGGGTGTGGGGTATATTTGAGTGTATTATACTGAGGGGTGTGGGGTGTATTTGAGTGTATTGTACTGAGGGGTGTGGGGTATATTTGAGAGTATTATACCGAGGGGTGTGGGGTATATTTGAGAGTATTATACTGAGGGGTGTGTGGTATTTGCGAGTGTATTATACTGAGGGGTGTGGGGTGTATTTGAGAGTATTATACTGAGGGGTGTGGGGTATATTTGAGTGTATTATAATGAGGGGTGTGGGGTATATTTGAGTGTATTATACTGAGGGGTGTGGGGTATATTTGAGTGTATTATACCGAGGGGTGTGGGGTATATTTGAGTGTATTATACTGAGGGGTGTGGGGTATATTTGAGTGTATTATACTGAGGGGTGTGGGGTATATTTGAGTGTATTAATCCGAGGGGTGTGGGGTATATTCGAGTGTATTATACTGAGGGGTGTGGGGTATATTTGAGTGTATTATACTGAGGGGTGTGGTGTATATTTGAGTGTATTATACTGAGGGGTGTGGGGTGTATTTGAGTGTATTATACCGAGGGGTGTGGGGTATATTTGAGTGTATTATACTGAGGGGTGTGGGGTGTATTTGAGTGTATTGTACTGAGGGGTGTGGGGTATATTTGAGAGTATTATACCGAGGGGTGTGGGGTATATTTGAGAGTATTATACTGAGGGGTGTGTGGTATTTTCGAGTGTATTATACTGAGGGGTGTGGGGTATATTTGAGAGTATTATACCGAGGGGTGTGGGGTATATTTGAGAGTATTATACTGAGGGGTGTGTGGTATTTTCGAGTGTATTATACTGAGGGGTGTGGGGTGTATTTGAGAGGATTATACTGAGGGGTGTGGGGTATATTTGAGTGTATTATAATGAGGGGTGTGGGGTATATTTGAGTGTATTATACTGAGGGGTGTGGGGTATATTTGAGTGTATTATACCGAGGGGTGTGGGGTATATTTGAGTGTATTATACTGAGGGGTGTGGGGTGTATTTGAGAGTATTATACTGAGGGGTGTGTGGTATATTTGAGTGTATTATACTGAGGGGTGTGGGGTATATTTGAGTGTATTATACCGAGAGGTGTGGGGTGTATTTGAGAGTATTATACTGAGGGGTGTGTGGTATATTTGAGAGTATTATACCGAGGGGTGTGGGGTATATTTGAGAGTATTATACTGAGGGGTGTGTGGTATTTTCGAGTGTATTATACTGAGGGGTGTGAGGTATATTTGAGTGTATTATACTGAGGGGTGTGGGGTATATTTGAGTGTTTTATACTGAGGGGTGTGTGGTATTTTCGAGTGTATTATACTGAGGGGTGTGGGGTATATTTGAGTGTATTATACTGAGGGGTGTGGGGTGTATTTGAGATATTATACTGAGGGGTGTGGGGTATATTTGAGTGTATTATAATGAGGGGTGTGGGGTATATTTGAGTGTATTATACTGAGGGGTGTGTGGTATATTTGAGTGTATTATACTGAGGGGTGTGGGGTATATTTGAGTGTATTATACTGATGGGTGTGGGGTATATTTGAGTGTATTATACTGAGGGGTGTGGGGTATATTTGAGTGTATTATACCGAGGGGTGTGGGGTATATTTGAGTGTATTATACTGAGGGGTGTGGGGTATATTTGAGTGTGTTACACTGAGGGGTGTGGGGTATATTTGAGTGTATTATACTGAGGGGTGTGGGGTATATTTGAGTGTATTATACTGTGGGGTGTGGGGTATATTTGAGTGTATTATACTGATGGGTGTGGGGTATATTTGAGTGTATTATACTGAGGGGTGTGGGGTATATTTGAGTGTATTATACTGAGGGGTGTGGGGTATATTTGAGTGTATTATACTGAGGGGTGTGGGGTATATTTGAGTGTATTATACTGAGGGGTGTGGGGTATATTTGAGTGTATTATACTGAGGGGTGTGGGGTATATTTGAGTGTATTATACTGATGGGTGTGGGGTATATTTGAGTGTATTATACTGAGGGGTGTGGGGTATATTTGTGTGTATTATACTGAGGGGTGTGGGGTATATTTGAGTGTATTATACTGAGGGGTGTGGGGTATATTTGAGTGTATTATACTGAGGGGTGTGGGGTATATTTGAGTGTATTATACTGTGGGGTGTGGGGTATATTTGAGTGTATTATACTGATGGGTGTGGGGTATATTTGAGTGTATTATACTGAGGGGTGTGGGGTATATTTGAGTGTATTATACTGAGGGGTGTGGGGTATATTTGAGTGTATTATACTGAGGGGTGTGGGGTATATTTGAGTGTATTATACTGAGGGGTGTGGGGTATATTTGAGTGTATTATACTGAGGGGTGTGGGGTATATTTGAGTGGACTATACTGAGGGGTGTGGGGTATATTTGAGCGTATTATACTGAGGGATGTGCGGTATATTTGAGTGTATTATAATGAGGGGTGTGGGGTATATTTGAGTGTATTATACTTAGGGGTGTGGGGTATATTTGAGTGTATTATACTGAGGGGTGTGTGGTATTTTCGAGTGGACTATACTGAGGGGTGTGGGGTATATTTGAGCGTATTATACTGAGGGATGTGCGGTATATTTGAGTGTATTATAATGAGGGGTGTGGGGTATATTTGAGTGTATTATACTTAGGGGTGTGGGGTATATTTGAGTGTATTATACTGAGGGGTGTGTGGTATTTTCGAGTGGACTATACTGAGGGGTGTGGGGTATATTTGAGCGTATTATACTGAGGGATGTGCGGTATATTTGAGTGTATTATAATGAGGGGTGTGGGGTATATTTGAGTGTATTATACTTAGGGGTGTGGGGTATATTTGAGTGTATTATACTGAGGGGTGTGTGGTATTTTCGAGTGAATTATACTGAGGGGTGTGGGGTACATTTGAGTGTATTATACTTTGGGGTGTGCGGTATATTTGAGTGTATTATAATGAGGGGTGTGGGGTATATTTGAGTGTATTATACTGAGGTGTGTGGGGTGTATTTGAGTGTAGTATACCGAGGGGTGTGGGGTATATTTAAGTGTATTATACTGAGGGGTGTGGGGTGTATTTGAGTGTAGTATACCGAGGGGTGTGGGGTATATTTGAGTGTATTATACTGAGGGGTGTGGGGTATATTTGAGTGTATTATACTGAGGGGTGTGGGGTGTATTTAAGTGTATTATACTGAGGGGTGTGGGGTGTATTTGTGTGTATTATACTGAGGGGTGTGGGGTATATTTGAGTGTATGATACTGAGGGGTGTGGGGTATATTTGAGTGTATTATACTGAGGGGTGTGGGGTGTATTTGAGTGTATTTTACCGAGGGGTGTGGGGTATATTTGAGTGTATTATACTGAGGGGTGTGGGGTGTATTTGAGTGTATTGTACTGAGGGGTGTGGGGTGTATGTGAGAGTATTATACTGAGGGGTGTGGGGTATATTTGAGAGTATTATACCGAGGGGTGTGGGGTATATTTGAGAGTATTATACTGAGGGGTGTGTGGTATTTTCGAGTGTATTATACTGAGGGGTGTGAGGTATATTTGAGTGTATTATACTGAGGGGTGTGGGGTATATTTGAGTGTTTTATACTGAGGGGTGTGTGGTATTTTCGAGTGTATTATACTGAGGGGTGTGGGGTATATTTGAGTGTATTATACTGAGGGGTGTGGGGTGTATTTGAGAGTATTATACTGAGGGGTGTGGGGTATATTTGAGTGTATTATAATGAGGGGTGTGGGGTATATTTGAGTGTATTATACTGAGGGGTGTGGGGTATATTTGAGTGTATTATACTGAGGGGTGTGGGGTATATTTGAGTGTATTATACTGAGGGTTGTGGGGTATATTTGAGTGTATTATACTGATGGGTGTGGGGTATATTTGAGTGTATTATACTGAGGGGTGTGGGGTATATTTGAGTGTATTATACCGAGGGGTGTGGGGTATATTTGAGTGTATTATACTGAGGGGTGTGGGGTATATTTGAGTGTATTACACTGAGGGGTGTGGGGTATATTTGAGTGTATTATACTGAGGGGTGTGGGGTATATTTGAGTGTATTATACTGAGGGGTGTGGGGTATATTTGAGTGTATTATACTGATGGGTGTGGGGTATATTTGAGTGTAATATACTGAGGGGTGTGTGGTATATTTGTGTGTATTATACTGAGGGGTGTGGGGTATATTTGAGTATATTATACTAATGGGGGTGGGGTGTATTTGAGTGTATTAAACCGAGGGGTGCGGGGTATATCTGAATGTATTATACTGAGGGGTGTGGGGTATATTTGAGTGTATTATACTGAGGGATGTGTGGTATATTTCAGTGTATTATACTGAGGGGTGTGGGGTATATTTGAGTGTATTATACTGAGGGGTGTGATACGTATTTGAGTGTATTATACTGAGGGATGTGTGGTATATTTCAGTGTATTATACTTAGGGGTGTGGGGTATATTTGAGTGTATTATACTGAGGGGTGTGTGGTATTTTCGAGTGAATTATACTGAGGGGTGTGGGGTACATTTGAGTGTATTATACTTAGGGGTGTGGGGTATATTTGAGTGTATTATACTGAGGGGTGTGTGGTATTTTCGAGTGTATTATACTGAGGGGTGCGGGGTATATTTGAGTATATTATACTGATGGGGGTGCGGTATATTTGAGTGTATTATACTGATGGGGGTGGGGTGTATTTGAGTGCAGTATACTGAGGGGTGTGGGGTATATTTGAGTGTATTATACTGAGGGGTGTGGGGTATATTTGAGTGTATTATACTACTGGGGGTGGGGTATATTTGTGTGTATTATACTGATGGGGGTGGGGTATATTTGAGTGTATTATACTGAGGGGTGTGGGGTGTATTTGAGTCTCTTATACTGAGGGGTGTGGGGTATATTTGAGTGTATTATACTGAGGGGTGTGGGGTGTATTTGAGTGCATTATACTGAGGGGTGTGGGGTATATTTGAGTGTATTATACTGAGGGGTGTGGGGTATATTTGAGTGTATTATACTGAGGGGTGTGGGGTGTATTTGAGTCTCTTATACTGAGGGGTGTGGGGTATATTTGTGTGTATTATACTGAGGGGTGTGGGGTATATTTGTGTGTATTATACTGAGGGGTGTGGGGTATATTTGAGTGTATTATACTGAGGGGTGTGGGGTATATTTGAGTGTATTATACAGAGGGGTGTGGGGTATATTTGAGTGTATTATACTGAGGGGTGTGGGGCGTATTTGAGTGTATTATACTGATAGGGGTGGGGTGTATTTGAGTCTCTTATACTGAGGGGTGTGGGGTATATTTGAGTGTATTATACTGAGGGGCGTGTGGTATATTTGAGTGTATTATACTGAGGGGCGTGTGGTATATTTGAGTGTATTATACTGAGGGGCGTGTGGTATATTTGAGTGTATTATACTGAGGGGTGTGGGGTGTATTTGAGTGTATTATACTGATAGGGGTGGGGTGTATTTGAGACTCTTATACTGAGGGGTGTGGGGTATATTTAAGTGTATTATACTGAGGGGCGTGTGGTATATTTGAGTGTATTATACTGAGGGGTGTTGGGTATATTTGAGTGTATTATACTGAGGGGCGTGTGGTATATTTGAGTGTATTATACTGAGGGGTGTGGGGTGTATTTGAGTCTCTTATACTGAGGGGTGTGGGGTATATTTGAGTGTATTATACTGAGGGGTGTGGGGTATATTTGAGTGTATTATACTGAGGGGTGTGGGGTATATTTGTGTGTATTATACTGAGGGGTGTGGGGTGTATTTGAGTGTATTATACTGAGGGGTGTGTGGTATATTTGAGTGTATTATACTGAGGGGCGTGGGGTATATTTGAGTGTATTATACTGAGGGGTGTGGGGTGTATTTGAGTGTATTATACTGAGGGGTGTGTGGTATATTTGAGTGTATTATACTGAGGGGTGTGGGGTATATTTGAGTGTATTATACTGAGGGGTGTGGGGTGTTTTTGAGTGTATTATACTGAGGGGTGTGGGGTATATTTGAGTGTATTATTCAGAGGGGTGTGGGGTATATTTGTGTGTATTATACTGAGGGGTGTGGGGTGTATTTGAGTGTATTATACTGAGGGGTATGGGGTATATTTGAGTGTATTATACTGAGGGGTGTGGGGTATATTTGTGTGTATTATACTGAGGGGTGTGGGGTATATTTGAGTGTATGATACTGAGGGGTGTGGGGTATATTTGAGTGTATTATACTGAGGTGTGTGGGGTGTATTTGAGTGTAGTATACCGAGGGGTGTAGGGTATATTTAAGTGTATTATACTGAGGGGTGTGGGGTGTATTTGAGTGTAGTATACCGAGGGGTGTGGGGTATATTTGAGTGTATTATACTGAGGGGTGTGGGGTGTATTTGAGTGTATTATACTGAGGGGTGTGGTGTGTATTTGAGTGTATTATACTGAGGGGTGTGGGGTGTATTTGTGTGTATTATACTGAGGGGTGTGGGGTGTATTTGAGTGTATTATACCGAGGGGTGTGGGGTATATTTGAGTTTATTATACTGAGGGGTGTGGGGTGTATTTGAGTGTATTGTACTGAGGGGTGTGGGGTATATTTGAGAGTATTATACCGAGGGGTGTGGGGTATATTTGAGAGTATTATACTGAGGGGTGTGTGGTATTTGCGAGTGTATTATACTGAGGGGTGTGGGGTGTATTTGAGAGTATTATACTGAGGGGTGTGGGGTATATTTGAGTGTATTATAATGAGGGGTGTGGGGTATATTTGAGTGTATTATACTGAGGGGTGTGGGGTATATTTGAGTGTATTATACCGAGGGGTGTGGGGTATATTTGAGTGTATTATACTGAGGGGTGTGGGGTATATTTGAGTGTATTATACTGAGGAGTGTGGGGTATATTTGAGTGTATTAATCCGAGGGGTGTGGGGTATATTCGAGTGTATTATACTGAGGGGTGTGGGGTATATTTGAGTGTATTATACTGAGGGGTGTGGTGTATATTTGAGTGTATTATACTGAGGGGTGTGGGGTGTATTTGAGTGTATTATACCGAGGGGTGTGGGGTATATTTGAGTGTATTATACTGAGGGGTGTGGGGTGTATTTGAGTGTATTGTACTGAGGGGTGTGGGGTATATTTGAGAGTATTATACCGAGGGGTGTGGGGTATATTTGAGAGTATTATACTGAGGGGTGTGTGGTATTTTCGAGTGTATTATACTGAGGGGTGTGGGGTATATTTGAGAGTATTATACCGAGGGGTGTGGGGTATATTTGAGAGTATTATACTGAGGGGTGTGTGGTATATTTGAGAGTATTATACCGAGGGGTGTGGGGTATATTTGAGAGTATTATACTGAGGGGTGTGTGGTATTTTCGAGTGTATTATACTGAGGGGTGTGAGGTATATTTGAGTGTATTATACTGAGGGGTGTGGGGTATATTTGAGTGTTTTATACTGAGGGGTGTGTGGTATTTTCGAGTGTATTATACTGAGGGGTGTGGGGTATATTTGAGTGTATTATACTGAGGGGTGTGGGGTGTATTTGAGATATTATACTGAGGGGTGTGGGGTATATTTGAGTGTATTATAATGAGGGGTGTGGGGTATATTTGAGTGTATTATACTGAGGGGTGTGGGGTATATTTGAGTGTATTATACTGAGGGGTGTGGGGTATATTTGAGTGTATTATACTGATGGGTGTGGGGTATATTTGAGTGTATTATACCGAGGGGTGTGGGGTATATTTGAGTGTATTATACCGAGGGGTGTGGGGTATATTTGAGTGTATTATACTGAGGGGTGTGGGGTGTATTTGAGATATTATACTGAGGGGTGTGGGGTATATTTGAGTGTATTATAATGAGGGGTGTGGGGTATATTTGAGTGTATTATACTGAGGGGTGTGGGGTATATTTGAGTGTATTATACTGAGGGGTGTGGGGTATATTTGAGTGTATTATACTGATGGGTGTGGGGTATATTTGAGTGTATTATACTGAGGGGTGTGGGGTATATTTGAGTGTATTATACCGAGGGGTGTGGGGTATATTTGAGTGTATTATACTGAGGGGTGTGGGGTATATTTGAGTGTATTACACTGAGGGGTGTGGGGTATATTTGAGTGTATTATACTGAGGGGTGTGGGGTATATTTGAGTGTATTATACTGTGGGGTGTGGGGTATATTTGAGTGTATTATACTGTGGGGTGTGGGGTATATTTGAGTGTATTATACTGAGGGGTGTGGGGTATATTTGAGTGTATTATACTGAGGGGTGTGGGGTATATTTGAGTGTATTATACTGAGGGGTGTGGGGTATATTTGAGTGTATTATACTGAGGGGTGTGGGGTATATTTGAGTGTATTATACTGAGGGGTGTGGGGTATATTTGAGTGTATTATACTGATGGGTGTGGGGTATATTTGAGTGTATTATACTGAGGGGTGTGGGGTATATTTGTGTGTATTATACTGAGGGGTGTGGGGTATATTTGAGTGTATTATACTGAGGGGTGTGGGGTATATTTGTGTGTATTATACTGAGGGGTGTGTGGTATATTTGTGTGTATTATACTGAGGGGTGTGGGGTATATTTGAGTATATTATACTAATGGGGTGGGGTGTATTTGAGTGTATTATACCGAGGGGTGCGGGGTATATTTGAGTGTATTATACTGAGGGGTGTGGGGTATATTTCAGTGTATTATACTGAGGGGTGTGGGGTATATTTGAGTGTATTATACTGAGGGGTGTGATACGTATATGAGTGTATTATACTGAGGGGTGTGGGGTATATTTGAGTGGACTATACTGAGGGGTGTGGGGTATATTTGAGCGTATTATACTGAGGGATGTGCGGTATATTTGAGTGTATTATAATGAGGGGTGTGGGGTATATTTGAGTGTATTATACTTAGGGGTGTGGGGTATATTTGAGTGTATTATACTGAGGGGTGTGTGGTATTTTCGAGTGGACTATACTGAGGGGTGTGGGGTATATTTGAGCGTATTATACTGAGGGATGTGCGGTATATTTGAGTGTATTATAATGAGGGGTGTGGGGTATATTTGAGTGTATTATACTTAGGGGTGTGGGGTATATTTGAGTGTATTATACTGAGGGGTGTGTGGTATTTTCGAGTGGACTATACTGAGGGGTGTGGGGTATATTTGAGCGTATTATACTGAGGGATGTGCGGTATATTTGAGTGTATTATAATGAGGGGTGTGGGGTATATTTGAGTGTATTATACTTAGGGGTGTGGGGTATATTTGAGTGTATTATACTGAGGGGTGTGTGGTATTTTCGAGTGAATTATACTGAGGGGTGTGGGGTACATTTGAGTGTATTATACTTTGGGGTGTGCGGTATATTTGAGTGTATTATAATGAGGGGTGTGGGGTATATTTGAGTGTATTATACTTAGGGGTGTGGGGTATATTTGAGTGTATTATACTGAGGGGTGTGTGGTATTTTCGAGTGTATTATACTTAGGGGTGTGGGGTATATTTGAGTGTATTATACTGATAGGGGTGGGGTATATTTGAGTGTATTATACTGAGGGGTGTGTGGTATTTTCGAGTGTATTATACTGAGGGGTGTGGGGTATATTTGAGTGTATTATACCGAGGGGTGTGGGGTGTATTTGAGTGTATTATACTGAGGGGCGCGGGGTATATTTGAGTATATTATACTGATGGGGGTGCGGTATATTTGAGTGTATTATACTGATGGGGGTGGGGTATATTTGTGTGTATTATACTGATGGGGGTGGGGTATATTTGAGTGTATTATACTGAGGGGTGTGGGGTGTATTTGAGTCTCTTATACTGAGGGGTGTGGGGTATATTTGAGTGTATTATACTGAGGGGTGTGGGGTGTATTTGAGTGTATTATACTGAGGGGTGTGGGGTATATTTGAGTGTATTATACTGAGGGGTGTGGGGTATATTTGAGTGTATTATACTGAGGGGTGTGGGGTGTATTTGAGTCTCTTATACTGAGGGGTGTGGGGTATATTTGAGTGTATTATACTGAGGGGTGTGGGGTATATTTGAGTGTATTATACTGAGGGGTGTGGGGTATATTTGAGTGTATTATACTGAGGGGTGTGGGGTGTATTTGAGTGTATTATACTGAGGGGTGTGGGGTATATTTGAGTGTATTATACTGAGGGGTGTGGGGTATATTTGAGTGTATTATACTGAGGGGTGTGGGGTGTATTTGAGTCTCTTATACTGAGGGGTGTGGGGTATATTTGAGTGTATTATACTGAGGGGTGTGGGGTGTATTTGAGTCTCTTATACTGAGGGGTGTGGGGTATATTTGAGTGTATTATACTGAGGGGTGTGGGGTATATTTGAGTGTATTATACTGAGGGGTGTGGGGTATATTTGTGTGTATTATACTGAGGGGTGTGGGGTATATTTGAGTGTATTATACTGAGGGGTGTGGGGTGTATTTGAGTGTATTATACTGATAGGGGTGGGGTGTATTTGAGTCTCTTATACTGAGGGGTGTGGGGTATATTTGAGTGTATTATACTGAGGGGCGTGTGGTATATTTGAGTGTATTATACTGAGGGGTGTGGGGTGTATTTGAGTCTCTTATACTGAGGGGTGTGGGGTATATTTGAGTGTATTATACTGAGGGGTGTGGGGTATATTTGTGTGTATTATACTGAGGGGTGTGGGGTATATTTGAGTGTATTATACTGAGGGGTGTGGGGCGTATTTGAGTGTATTATACTGATAGGGGTGGGGTGTATTTGAGTCTCTTATACTGAGGGGTGTGGGGTATATTTCAGTGTATTATACTGAGGGGCGTGTGGTATATTTGAGTGTATTATACTGAGGGGCGTGTGGTATATTTGAGTGTATTATACTGAGGGGCGTGTGGTATATTTGAGTGTATTATACTGAGGGGTGTGGGGTGTATTTGAGTGTATTATACTGATAGGGGTGGGGTGTATTTGAGACTCTTATACTGAGGGGTGTGGGGTATATTTAAGTGTATTATACTGAGGGGCGTGTGGTATATTTGAGTGTATTATACTGAGGGGTGTGGGGTATATTTGAGTGTATTATACTGAGGGGCGTGTGGTATATTTGAGTGTATTATACTGAGGGGTGTGGGGTGTATTTGAGTCTCTTATACTGAGGGGTGCGGGGTATATTTGAGTGTATTATACTGAGGGGTGTGGGGTATATTTGAGTGTATTATACTGAGGGGTGTGGGGTATATTTGAGTGTATTATACTGAGGGGTGTGGGGTGTATTTGAGTCTCTTATACTGAGGGGTGTGGGGTATATTTGAGTGTATTATACTGAGGGGTGTGGGGTATATTTGAGTGTATTATACTGAGGGGTGTGGGGTATATTTGTGTGTATTATACTGAGGGGTGTGGGGTGTATTTGAGTGTATTATACTGAGGGGTGTGTGGTATATTTGAGTGTATTATACTGAGGGGTGTGGGGTATATTTGAGTGTATTATACTGAGGGGTGTGGGGTGTTTTTGAGTGTATTATACTGAGGGGTGTGGGGTATATTTGAGTGTATTATTCAGAGGGGTGTGGGGTATATTTGTGTGTATTATACTGAGGGGTGTGGGGTGTATTTGAGTGTATTATACTGAGGGGTATGGGGTATATTTGAGTGTATTATACTGAGGGGTGTGGGGTATATTTGTGTGTATTATACTGAGGGGTGTGGGGTATATTTGAGTGTATGATACTGAGGGGTGTGGGGTATATTTGAGTGTATTATACTGAGGTGTGTGGGGTGTATTTGAGTGTAGTATACCGAGGGGTGTGCGGTATATTTAAGTGTATTATACTGAGGGGTGTGGGGTGTATTTGAGTGTAGTATACCGAGGGGTGTGGGGTATATTTGAGTGTATTATACTGAGGGGTGTGGGGTATATTTGAGTGTATTATACTGAGGGGTGTGGGGTGTATTTGAGTGTATTATACTGAGGGGTGTGGGGTGTATTCGTGTGTATTATACTGAGGGGTGTGGGGTATATTCGAGTGTATTATACTGAGGGGTGTGGGGTATATTTGAGTGTATTATACTGAGGGATGTGGGTTGTATTTGAGTGTATTATACTGAGGGGTGTGGGGTGTATTTGAGTGCATTATACCGAGGGGTGTGGGGGATATTTGAGTGTATTATACTGAGAGGTGTGGGGTGTATTTGAGTGTATTGTACTGAGGGGTGTGGGGTATATTTGAGAGTATTATACCGAGGGGTGTGGGGTATATTTGAGAGTATTATACTGAGGGGTGTGTGGTATTTTCGAGTGTATTATACTGAGGGGTGTGGGGTATATTTGAGAGTATTATACCGAGGGGTGTGGGGTATATTTGAGAGTATTATACTGAGGGGTGTGTGGTATTTTCGAGTGTATTATACTGAGGGGTGTGAGGTATATTTGAGTGTATTATACTGAGGGGTGTGGGGTATATTTGAGTGTTTTATACTGAGGGGTGTGTGGTATTTTCGAGTGTATTATACTGAGGGGTGTGGGGTATATTTGAGTGTATTATACTGAGGGGTGTGGGGTGTATTTGAGAGTATTATACTGAGGGGTGTGGGGTATATTTGAGTGTATTATAATGAGGGGTGTGGGGTATATTTGAGTGTATTATACTGAGGGGTGTGGGGTATATTTGAGTGTATTATACCGAGGGGTGTGGGGTATATTTGAGTGTATTATACTGAGGGGTGTGGGGTATATTTGAGTGTATTATACTGAGGGGTGTGGGGTATATTTGAGTGTATTAATCCGAGGGGTGTGGGGTATATTTGAGTGTATTATACTGAGGGGTGTGGGGTATATTTGAGTGTATTACACTGAGGTGTGTGGGGTATATTTGAGTGTATTATACTGAGGGGTGTGGGGTATATTTGAGTGTATTATACCGAGGGGTGTGGGGTATATTTGAGTGTATTATACTGAGGGGTTTGGGGTATATTTGAGTGTATTATACCGAGGGGTGTGGGGTATATTTGAGTGTATTATACTGAGGGGTGTGGGGTATATTTGAGTGTATTATACTGAGGGGTGTGGGGTATATTTGAGTGTATTATACTGAGGGGTGTGGGGTATATTTGTGTGTATTATACTGAGGGGTGTGTGGTATATTTGAGTGTATTATACTGAGGGGTGTGGGGTATATTTGAGTGTATTATACTGATGGGTGTGGGGTATATTTGAGTGTATTATACTGAGGGGTGTGGGGTATATTTGTGTGTATTATACTGAGGGGTGTGGGGTATATTTGAGTGTATTATACTGAGGGGTGTGGGGTATATTTGTGTGTATTATACTGAGGGGTGTGTGGTATATTTGATTGTAATATACTGAGGGGTGTGTGGTATATTTGTGTGTATTATACTGAGGGGTGTGGGTATATTTGAGCATATTATACTAATGGGGGTGGGGTGTATTTGAGTGTATTATACCGAGGGGTGCGGGGTATATTTGAGTGTATTATACTGAGGGGTGTGGGGTATATTTGAGTGTATTATACTGAGGGATGTGTGGTATATTTCAGTGTATTATACTGAGGGGTGTGGGGTATATTTGAGTGTATTATACTGAGGGGTGTGATACGTATTTGAGTGTATTATACTGAGGGGTGTGGGGTATATTTGAGTGGACTATACTGAGGGGTGTGGGGTATATTTGAGCATATTATACTGAGGGATGTGTGGTATATTTGAGTATTATACTAAGGGTGTGATACGTATTTGAGTGTTTTATACTGAGGGGTGTGGGGTATATTTGAGTGTATTATAATGAGGGGTGTGGGGTATATTTGAGTGTATTATACTTAGGGGTGTGGGGTATATTTGAGTGTATTATACTGAGGGGTGTGTGGTATTTTCGAGTGTATTATACTGAGGGGTGTGGGGTACATTTGAGTGTATTATACTTAGGGGTGTGGGGTATATTTGAGTGTATTATACTTAGGGATGTGTGGTATTTTCGAGTGTATTATACTTAGGGGTGTGGGGTATATTTGAGTGTATTATACTGAGGGATGTGTGGTATTTTCGAGTGTATTATACTGAGGGGTGTGGGGTATATTTGAGTGTATTATACTGATAGGGGTGGGGTATATTTGAGTGTATTATACTGAGGGGTGTGTGGTATATTTGAGTGTATTATACTGAGGGGTGTGTGGTATATTTGAGTCTCTTATACTGAGGGGTGTGGGGTATATTTGAGTGTATTATAATGAGGGGTGTGGGGTATATTTGAGTGTATTATACTGAGGGGTGTGGGGTGTATTTGAGAGTATTATACTGAGGGGTGTGGGGTATATTTGAGTGTATTATAATGAGGGGTGTGGGGTATATTTGAGTGTATTATACTGAGGGGTGTGGGGTATATTTGAGTGTATTATACCGAGGGGTGTGGGGTATATTTGAGTGTATTATACTGAGGGGTGTGGGGTATATGTGAGTGTATTAATCCGAGGGGTGTGGGGTATATTTGAGTGTATTATACTGAGGGGTGTGGGGTATATTTGAGTGTATTATACTGTGGGGTGTGGGGTATATTTGAGTGTATTATACTGAGGGGTGTGGGGTATATTTGAGTGTATTACACTGAGGGGTGTGGGGTATATTTGAGTGTATTATACTGAGGGGTGTGGGGTATATTTGAGTGTATTATACTGTGGGGTGTGGGGTATATTTGAGTGTATTATACTGATGGGTGTGGGGTATATTTGAGTGTATTATACTGAGGGGTGTGGGGTATATTTGAGTGTATTATACTGAGGGGTGTGGGGTATATTTGAGTGTATTATACTGAGGGGTGTGGGGTATATTTGAGTGTATTATACTGAGGGGTGTGGGGTATATTTGAGTGTATTATACTGAGGGGTGTGGGGTATATTTGAGTGTATTATACTGATGGGTGTGGGGTATATTTGAGTGTATTATACTGAGGGGTGTGGGGTATATTTGTGTGTATTATACTGAGGGGTGTGGGGTATATTTGAGTGTATTATACTGAGGGGTGTGGGGTATATTTGTGTGTATTATACTGAGGGGTGTGTGGTATATTTGTGTGTATTATACTGAGGGGTGTGGGGTATATTTGTGTGTATTATACTGAGGGGTGTGGGGTATATTTGAGTGTATTATACTGAGGGGTGTGGGGTGTATTTGAGTGTATTATACTGATAGGGGTGGGGTGTATTTGAGTCTCTTATACTGAGGGGTGTGGGGTATATTTGAGTGTATTATACTGAGGGGTGTGATACGTATATGAGTGTATTATACTGAGGGGTGTGGGGTATATTTGAGTGGACTATACTGAGGGGTGTGGGGTATATTTGAGCGTATTATACTGAGGGATGTGCGGTATATTTGAGTGTATTATAATGAGGGGTGTGGGGTATATTTGAGTGTATTATACTTAGGGGTGTGGGGTATATTTGAGTGTATTATACTGAGGGGTGTGTGGTATTTTCGAGTGGACTATACTGAGGGGTGTGGGGTATATTTGAGCGTATTATACTGAGGGATGTGCGGTATATTTGAGTGTATTATAATGAGGGGTGTGGGGTATATTTGAGTGTATTATACTTAGGGGTGTGGGGTATATTTGAGTGTATTATACTGAGGGGTGTGTGGTATTTTCGAGTGGACTATACTGAGGGGTGTGGGGTATATTTGAGCGTATTATACTGAGGGATGTGCGGTATATTTGAGTGTATTATAATGAGGGGTGTGGGGTATATTTGAGTGTATTATACTTAGGGGTGTGGGGTATATTTGAGTGTATTATACTGAGGGGTGTGTGGTATTTTCGAGTGAATTATACTGAGGGGTGTGGGGTACATTTGAGTGTATTATACTTTGGGGTGTGCGGTATATTTGAGTGTATTATAATGAGGGGTGTGGGGTATATTTGAGTGTATTATACTTAGGGGTGTGGGGTATATTTGAGTGTATTATACTGAGGGGTGTGTGGTATTTTCGAGTGTATTATACTTAGGGGTGTGGGGTATATTTGAGTGTATTATACTGAGGGGTGTGGGGTATATTTGAGTGTATTATACTGATAGGGGTGGGGTATATTTGAGTGTATTATACTGAGGGGTGTGTGGTATTTTCGAGTGTATTATACTGAGGGGTGTGGGGTATATTTGAGTGTATTATACCGAGGGGTGTGGGGTGTATTTGAGTGTATTATACTGAGGGGAGCGGGGTATATTTGAGTATATTATACTGATGGGGGTGCGGTATATTTGAGTGTATTATACTGATGGGGGTGGGGTATATTTGTGTGTATTATACTGATGGGGGTGGGGTATATTTGAGTGTATTATACTGAGGGGTGTGGGGTGTATTTGAGTCTCTTATACTGAGGGGTGTGGGGTATATTTGAGTGTATTATACTGAGGGGTGTGGGGTGTATTTGAGTGTATTATACTGAGGGGTGTGGGGTATATTTGAGTGTATTATACTGAGGGGTGTGGGGTATATTTGAGTGTATTATACTGAGGGGTGTGGGGTGTATTTGAGTCTCTTATACTGAGGGGTGTGGGGTATATTTGAGTGTATTATACTGAGGGGTGTGGGGTATATTTGAGTGTATTATACTGAGGGGTGTGGGGTATATTTGAGTGTACTATACTGAGGGGTGTGGGGTGTATTTGAGTGTATTATACTGAGGGGTGTGGGGTATATTTGAGTGTATTATACTGAGGGGTGTGGGGTATATTTGAGTGTATTATACTGAGGGGTGTGGGGTGTATTTGAGTCTCTTATACTGAGGGGTGTGGGGTATATTTGAGTGTATTATACTGAGGGGTGTGGGGTGTATTTGAGTCTCTTATACTGAGGGGTGTGGGGTATATTTGAGTGTATTATACTGAGGGGTGTGGGGTATATTTGAGTGTATTATACTGAGGGGTGTGGGGTATATTTGTGTGTATTATACTGATAGGGGTGGGGTGTATTTGAGTCTCTTATACTGAGGGGTGTGGGGTATATTTGAGTGTATTATACTGAGGGGCGTGTGGTATATTTGAGTGTATTATACTGAGGGGTGTGGGGTGTATTTGAGTCTCTTATACTGAGGGGTGTGGGGTATATTTGAGTGTATTATACTGAGGGGTGTGGGGTATATTTGTGTGTATTATACTGAGGGGTGTGGGGTATATTTGAGTGTATTATACTGAGGGGTGTGGGGCGTATTTCAGTGTATTATACTGATAGGGGTGGGGTGTATTTGAGTCTCTTATACTGAGGGGTGTGGGGTATATTTCAGTGTATTATACTGAGGGGCGTGTGGTATATTTGAGTGTATTATACTGAGGGGCGTGTGGTATATTTGAGTGTATTATACTGAGGGGCGTGTGGTATATTTGAGTGTATTATACTGAGGGGCGTGTGGTATATTTGAGTGTATTATACTGAGGGGTGTGGGGTGTATTTGAGTGTATTATACTGATAGGGGTGGGGTGTATTTGAGACTCTTATACTGAGGGGTGTGGGGTATATTTAAGTGTATTATACTGAGGGGCGTGTGGTATATTTGAGTGTATTATACTGAGGGGTGTGGGGTATATTTGAGTGTATTATACTGAGGGGCGTGTGGTATATTTGAGTGTATTATACTGAGGGGTGTGGGGTGTATTTGAGTCTCTTATACTGAGGGGTGTGGGGTATATTTGAGTGTATTATACTGAGGGGTGTGGGGTATATTTGAGTGTATTATACTGAGGGGTGTGGGGTATATTTGAGTGTATTATACTGAGGGGTGTGGGGTGTATTTGAGTCTCTTATACTGAGGGGTGTGGGGTATATTTGAGTGTATTATACTGAGGGGTGTGGGGTATATTTGAGTGTATTATACTGAGGGGTGTGGGGTATATTTGTGTGTATTATACTGAGGGGTGTGGGGTGTATTTGAGTGTATTATACTGAGGGGTGTGTGGTATATTTGAGTGTATTATACTGAGGGGTGTGGGGTATATTTGTGTGTATTATACTGAGGGGTGTGGGGTGTATTTGAGTGTATTATACTGAGGGGTATGGGGTATATTTGAGTGTATTATACTGAGGGGTGTGGGGTATATTTGTGTGTATTATACTGAGGGGTGTGGGGTATATTTGAGTGTATGATACTGAGGGGTGTGGGGTATATTTGAGTGTATTATACTGAGGTGTGTGGGGTGTATTTGAGTGTAGTGTACTGAGGGGTGTGGGGTATATTTGAGTGTATTATACTGAGGGGTGTGGGGTGTATTTGAGTGTAGTATACCGAGGGGTGTGCGGTATATTTAAGTGTATTATACTGAGGGGTGTGGGGTGTATTTGAGTGTAGTATACCGAGGGGTGTGGGGTATATTTGAGTGTATTATACTGAGGGGTGTGGGTTATATTTGAGTGTATTATACTGAGGGGTGTGGGGTGTATTTGAGTGTATTATACTGAGGGGTGTGGGGTGTATTCGTGTGTATTATACTGAGGGGTGTGGGGTATATTCGAGTGTATTATACTGAGGGGTGTGGGGTATATTTGAGTGTATTATACTGAGGAATGTGGGTTGTATTTGAGTGTATTATACTGAGGGGTGTGGGGTGTATTTGAGTGCATTATACCGAGGGGTGTGGGGGATATTTGAGTGTATTATACTGAGAGGTGTGGGGTGTATTTGAGTGTATTGTACTGAGGGGTGTGGGGTATATTTGAGAGTATTATACCGAGGGGTGTGGGGTATATTTGAGAGTATTATACTGAGGGGTGTGTGGTATTTTCGAGTGTATTATACTGAGGAGTGTGGGGTATATTTGAGAGTATTATACCGAGGGGTGTGGGGTATATTTGAGAGTATTATACTGAGGGGTGTGTGGTATATTTGAGTGTTTTATACTGAGGGGTGTGTGGTATTTTCGAGTGTATTATACTGAGGGGTGTGGGGTATATTTGAGTGTATTATACTGAGGGGTGTGGGGTGTATTTGAGAGTATTATACTGAGGGGTGTGGGGTATATTTGAGTGTATTATAATGAGGGGTGTGGGGTATATTTGAGTGTATTATACTGAGGGGTGTGGGGTATATTTGAGTGTATTATACCGAGGGGTGTGGGGTATATTTGAGTGTATTATACTGAGGGGTGTGGGGTATATTTGAGTGTATTATACTGAGGGGTGTGGGGTATATTTGAGTGTATTAATCCGAGGGGTGTGGGGTATATTTGAGTGTATTATACTGAGGGGTGTGGGGTATATTTGAGTGTATTACACTGAGGTGTGTGGGGTATATTTGAGTGTATTATACTGAGGGGTGTGGGGTATATTTGAGTGTATTATACCGAGGGGTGTGGGGTATATTTGAGTGTATTATACTGAGGGGTTTGGGGTATATTTGAGTGTATTATACCGAGGGGTGTGGGGTATATTTGAGTGTATTATACTGAGGGGTGTGGGGTATATTTGAGTGTATTATACTGAGGGGTGTGGGGTATATTTGAGTGTATTATACTGAGGGGTGTGGGGTATATTTGTGTGTATTATACTGAGGGGTGTGGGGTATATTTGAGTGTATTATACTGAGGGGTGTGGGGTATATTTGTGTGTATTATACTGAGGGGTGTGTGGTATATTTGAGTGTAATATACTGAGGGGTGTGTGGTATATTTGTGTGTATTATACTGAGGGGTGTGGGTATATTTGAGCATATTATACTAATGGGGGTGGGGTGTATTTGAGTGTATTATACCGAGGGGTGCGGGGTATATTTGAGTGTATTATACTGAGGGGTGTGGGGTATATTTGAGTGTATTATACTGAGGGATGTGTGGTATATTTCAGTGTATTATACTGAGGGGTGTGGGGTATATTTGAGTGTATTATACTGAGGGGTGTGATACGTATTTGAGTGTATTATACTGAGGGGTGTGGGGTATATTTGAGTGGACTATACTGAGGGGTGTGGGGTATATTTGAGCATATTATACTGAGGGATGTGTGGTATATTTGAGTATTATACTAAGGGTGTGATACGTATTTGAGTGTTTTATACTGAGGGGTGTGGGGTATATTTGAGTGTATTATACTGAGGGGTGTGTGGTATATTTGAGTCTCTTATACTGAGGGGTGTGGGGTATATTTGAGTGTATTATAATGAGGGGTGTGGGGTATATTTGAGTGTATTATACTTAGGGGTGTGGGGTATATTTGAGTGTATTATACTGAGGGGTGTGTGGTATTTTCGAGTGTATTATACTGAGGGGTGTGGGGTACATTTGAGTGTATTATACTTAGGGGTGTGGGGTATATTTGAGTGTATTATACTTAGGGATGTGTGGTATTTTCGAGTGTATTATACTTAGGGGTGTGGGGTATATTTGAGTGTATTATACTGAGGGATTTGTGGTATTTTCGAGTGTATTATACTGAGGGGTGTGGGGTATATTTGAGTGTATTATACTGATAGGGGTGGGGTATATTTGAGTGTATTATACTGAGGGGTGTGTGGTATATTTGAGTGTATTATACTGAGGGGTGTGTGGTATATTTGAGTCTCTTATACTGAGGGGTGTGGGGTATATTTGAGTGTATTATAATGAGGGGTGTGGGGTATATTTGAGTGTATTATACTGAGGGGTGTGGGGTGTATTTGAGAGTATTATACTGAGGGGTGTGGGGTATATTTGAGTGTATTATAATGAGGGGTGTGGGGTATATTTGAGTGTATTATACTGAGGGGTGTGGGGTATATTTGAGTGTATTATACCGAGGGGTGTGGGGTATATTTGAGTGTATTATACTGAGGGGTGTGGGGTATATTTGAGTGTATTAATCCGAGGGGTGTGGGGTATATTTGAGTGTATTATACTGAGGGGTGTGGGGTATATTTGAGTGTATTACACTGAGGGGTGTGGGGTATATTTGAGTGTATTATACTAAGGGGTGTGGGGTATTTTTGAGTGTATTATACCGAGGGGTGTGGGGTATATTTGAGTGTATTATACCGAGAGGTGTGGGGTATATTTGAGTGTATTATACCGAGGGGTGTGCGGTATATTTGAGTGTATTATACTGAGGGGTGTGGGGTATATTTGAGTGTATTATACTGAGGGGTGTGGGGTATATTTGAGTGTATTATACTGAGGGGTGTGGGGTATATTTGAGTGTATTATACTGAGGGGTGTGGGGTATATTTGAGTGTATTATACTGAGGGGTTTGGGGTTTATTTGAGTGTATTATACTGAGGGGTGTGGGGTATATTTGAGTGTATTATACTGAGGGGTGTGGGGTATATTTGTGTGTATTATACTGAGGGGTGTGTGGTATATTTGAGTGTAATACACTGAGGGGTGTGTGGTATATTTGTGTGTATTATACTGAGGGGTGTGGGGTGTATTTGAGTGTAATACACTGAGGGGTGTGTGGTATATTTGAGTGTATTATACTGAGGGGTGTGGGGTATATTCGAGTGTATTATACTGAGGGGTGTGGGGTATATTTGAGTATATTCTACTAATGGGGGTGGGGTGTATTTGAGTGTATTATACCGAGGGGTGCGGGGTATATTTGAGTGTATTATACTGAGGGGTGTGGGGTATATTTGAGTGTATTATACTGAGGGGTGTGGGGTGTATTTGAGTGTTTTATACTGAGGGGTGTGGGGTATATTTGAGTGTATTATACTGAGGGGTGTGTGGTATATTTGAGTGAATTATACTGAGGGGTGTGTGGTATATTTGAGTGTATTATACTGAGGGGTGTGGGATATATTTGAGTGTATTATACTGAGGGGTGTGTGGTATATTTGAGTGTATTATACTGAGGGGTTTGGGGTATATTTGAGTGTATTATACTGAGGGGTGTGGGGTATATTTGAGTGTATTATACTGAGGGGTGTGTTGTATATTTGAGTGTATTATACAGAGGCGTGTGGGGTGTATTTGAGTGTATTATACTGAGGGGTGTGGGGTATATTTGAGTGTTTTATACTGAGGGGTGTGCGGTATATTTGAGCGTATTATACCGGGGGGTGTGGGGTATATTTGAGTGTATTATACTGAGGGGTGTGGGGTATATTTGAGCGTATTATCCCGAGGTGTGTGGGGTGTATTTGAGTGTAGTGTACTGAGGGGTGTGGGGTATATTTAAGCGTATTATACCGAGGGGTGTGGGGTATATTTGAGCGTATTATACTGAGGGGTGTGGGGTGTATTTGAGCGTATTATACCGAGGGGTGTGGGGTGTATTTGAGTGTATTATACTGAGGGGTGTGGGGTATATTTGAGTGTATTATACTGAGGGGTGTGGGGTGTATTTGAGTGTATTATACCGAGGGGTGTGGGGTATATTTGAGTGTATTATACTGAGGGGTGTGGGGTGTATTTGAGTGTATTGTACTGAGGGGTGTGGGGTATATTTGAGAGTATTATACCGAGGGGTGTGGGGTATATTTGAGAGTATTATACTGAGGGGTGTGTGGTATTTTTGAGTGTATTATACTGAGGGGTGTGGGGTATATTTGAGTGTATTATACTGAGAGGTGTGGGGTGTATTTGAGAGTATTATACTGAGGGGTGTGTGGTATTTTCGAGTGTATTATACTGAGGGGTGTGAGGTATATTTGAGTGTATTATACTGAGGGGTGTGGGGTATATTTGAGTGTTTTATACTGAGGGGTGTGTGGTATTTTCGAGTGTATTATACTGAGGGGTGTGGGGTATATTTGAGTGTATTATACTGAGGGGTGTGGGGTGTATTTGAGAGTATTATACTGAGGGGTGTGGCATATATTTGAGTGTATTATAATGAGGGGTGTGGGGTATATTTGAGTGTATTATACTGAGGGGTGTGGGGTATATTTGAGTGTTTTATACTGAGGGGTGTGTGGTATTTTCGAGTGTATTATACTGAGGGGTGTGGGGTATATTTGAGTGTATTATACTGAGGGGTGTGGGGTGTATTTGAGAGTATTATACTGAGGGGTGTGGCATATATTTGAGTGTATTATAATGAGGGGTGTGGGGTATATTTGAGTGTATTATACTGAGGGGTGTGGGGTATATTTGAGTGTATTATACTGAGGGGTGTGGGGTATATTTGAGTGTATTATACTGATGGGTGTGTGGTATTTGAGTGTATTATACTGAGGGGTGTGGGGTATATTTGAGTGTATTATACTGATGGGTGTGGGGTATATTTGAGTGTATTATACTGAGGGGTGTGGGGTATATTTGAGTTTATTATACCGAGGGGTGTGGGGTATATTTGAGTGTATTATACTGAGGGGTGTGGGGTATATTTGAGTGTATTACACTGAGGGGTGTGGGGTATATTTGAGTGTATTATACTGAGGGGTGTGGGGTATATTTGAGTGTATTATACTGTGGGGTGTGGGGTATATTTGAGTGTATTATACTGATGGGTGTGGGGTATATTTGAGTGTATTATACTGAGGGGTGTGGGGTATATTTGAGTGTATTATACTGAGGGGTGTGGGGTATATTTGAGTGTATTATACTGAGGGGTGTGGGGTATATTTGAGTGTATTATACTGAGGGGTGTGTGGTATATTTGTGTGTATTATACTGAGGGGTGTGGGGTATATTTGAGTATATTATACTAATGGGGTGGGGTGTATTTGAGTGTATTATACCGAGGGGTGCGGGGTATATTTGAGTGTATTATACTGAGGGGTGTGGGGTATATTTGAGTGTATTATACTGAGGGATGTGTGGTATATTTCAGTGTATTATACTGAGGGGTGTGGGGTATATTTGAGTGTATTATACTGAGGGGTGTGATACGTATTTGAGTGTATTATACTGAGGGGTGTGGGGTATATTTGAGTGGACTATACTGAGGGGTGTGGGGTATATTTGAGCGTATTATACTGAGGGATGTGCGGTATATTTGAGTGTATTATAATGAGGGGTGTGGGGTATATTTGAGTGTATTATACTTAGGGGTGTGGGGTATATTTGAGTGTATTATACTGAGGGGTGTGTGGTATTTTCGAGTGAATTATACTGAGGGGTGTGGGGTATATTTGAGTGTATTTTACTGAGGGGTGTGTGGTATTTTCGAGTGTATTATACTTAGGGGTGTGGGGTATATTTGAGTGTATTATACTGATAGGGGTGGGGTATATTTGAGTGTATTATACTGAGGGGTGTGTGGTATTTTCGAGTGTATTATACTGAGGGGTGTGGGGTATATTTGAGTGTATTATACCGAGGGGTGTGGGGTGTATTTGAGTGTATTATACTGAGGGGTGCGGGGTATATTTGAGTATATTATACTGATGGGGGTGCGGTATATTTGAGTGTATTATACTGATGGGGGTGGGGTATATTTGTGTGTATTATACTGATGGGGGTGGGGTATATTTGAGTGTATTATACTGAGGGGTGTGGGGTGTATTTGAGTCTCTTATACTGAGGGGTGTGGGGTATATTTGAGTGTATTATACTGAGGGGTGTGGGGTATATTTGAGTGTATTATACTGAGGGGTGTGGGGTATATATGAGTGTATTATACTGATAGGGGTGGGGTGTATTTGAGTCTCTTATACTGAGGGGTGTGGGGTATATTTGAGTGTATTATACTGAGGGGCGTGTGGTATATTTGAGTGTATTATACTGAGGGGCGTGTGGTATATTTGAGTGTATTGTACTGAGGGGTGTGGGGTGTATTTGAGTGTATTATACTGATAGGGGTGGGGTGTATTTGAGACTCTTATACTGAGGGGTGTGGGGTATATTTAAGTGTATTATACTGAGGGGCGTGTGGTATATTTGAGTGTATTATACTGAGGGGTGTGGGGTATATTTGAGTGTATTATACTGAGGGGCGTGTGGTATATTTGAGTGTATTATACTGAGGGGTGTGGGGTGTATTTGAGTGTATTATACTGAGGGGTGTGGGGTATATTTGTGTGTATTATACTGAGGGGTGTGGGGTATATTTGAGTGTATTATACTGAGGGGTGTGGGGTATATTTGAGTGTATTATACTGAGGGGTGTGGGGTATATTTGAGTGTATTATACTGAGGGGTGTGGGGTGTATTTGAGTCTCTTATACTGAGGGGTGTGGGGTATATTTGAGTGTATTATACTGAGGGGTGTGGGGTATATTTGAGTGTATTATACTGAGGGGTGTGGGGTATATTTGTGTGTATTATACTGAGGGGTGTGGGGTGTATTTGAGTGTATTATACTGAGGGGTGTGTGGTATATTTGAGTGTATTATACTGAGGGGTGTGGGGTATATTTGAGTGTATTATACTGAGGGGTGTGGGGTGTTTTTGAGTGTATTATACTGAGGGGTGTGGGGTATATTTGAGTGTATTATTCAGAGGGGTGTGGGGTATATTTGTGTGTATTATACTGAGGGGTGTGGGGTGTATTTGAGTGTATTATACTGAGGGGTATGGGGTATATTTGAGTGTATTATACTGAGGGGTGTGGGGTATATTTGTGTGTATTATACTGAGGGGTGTGGGGTATATTTGAGTGTATGATACTGAGGGGTGTGGGGTATATTTGAGTGTATTATACTGATGTGTGTGGGGTGTATTTGAGTGTAGAATACCGAGGGGTGTGGGGTATATTTAAGTGTATTATACTGAGGGGTGTGGGGTGTATTTGAGTGTAGTATACCGAGGGGTGTGGGGTATATTTGAGTGTATTATACTGAGGGGTGTGGGGTATATTTGAGTGTATTATACTGAGGGGTGTGGGGTGTATTTGAGTGTATTATACTGAGGGGTGTGGGGTGTATTTGTGTGTATTATACTGAGGGGTGTGGGGTATATTCGAGTGTATTATACTGAGGGGTGTGGGGTATATTTGAGTGTATTATACTGAGGGATGTGGGTTGTATTTGAGTATTATACTGAGGGGTGTGGGGTGTATTTGAGTGCATTATACCGAGGGGTGTGGGGGATATTTGAGTGTATTATACTGAGGGGTGTGGGGTGTATTTGAGTGTATTGTACTGAGGGGTGTGGGGTATATTTGAGAGTATTATACCGAGGGGTGTGGGGTATATTTGAGAGTATTATACTGAGGGGTGTGTGGTATTTTCGAGTGTATTATACTGAGGTGTGTGGGGTATATTTGAGCGTATTATACCGAGGGGTGTGGGGTATATTTGAGAGTATTATACTGATGGGTGTGTGGTATTTTCGAGTGTATTATACTGAGGGGTGTGAGGTATATTTGAGTGTATTATACTGAGGGGTGTGGGGTATATTTGAGTGTATTATACTGAGGGGTGTGGGGTGTATTTGAGAGTATTATACTGAGGGGTGTGGGGTATATTTGAGTGTATTATAATGAGGGGTGTGGGGTATATTTGAATGTATTATACTGAGGGGTGTGGGGTATATTTGAGTGTATTATACTGAGGGGTGTGGGGTATATTTGAGTGTATTCTACTGAGGGGTGTGGGGTATATTTGTGTGTATTATACTGAGGGGTGTGTGGTATATTTGAGTGTAATATACTGAGGGGTGTGTGGTATATTTGTGTGTATTATACTGAGGGGTGTGGGGTATATTTGAGTATATTATACTAATGGGGGTGGGGTGTATTTGAGTGTATTATACCGAGGGGTGCGGGGTATATTTGAGTGTATTATACTGAGGGGTGTGGGGTATTTTTGAGTGTATTATACTGAGGGATGTGTGGTATATTTCAGTGTATTATACTGAGGGGTGTGGGGTATATTTGAGTGTATTATACTGAGGGGTGTGATACGTATTTGAGTGTATTATACTGAGGGGTGTGGGATATATTTGAGTGGACTATACTGTGGGGTGTGGGGTATATTTGACCATATTATACTGAGGGATGTGTGGTATATTTGAGTATTATACTAAGGGTGTGATACGTATTTGAGTGTTTTATACTGAGGGGTGTGAGGTATATTTGAGTGTATTATACTGAGGGGTGTGTGGTATATTTGAGTCTCTTATACTGAGGGGTGTGGGGTATATTTGAGTGTATTATAATGAGGGGTGTGGGGTATATTTGAGTGTATTATACTTAGGGGTGTGGGGTATATTTGAGTGTATTATACTGAGGGGTGTGTGGTATTTTCGAGTGTATTATACTGAGGGGTGTGGGGTACATTTGAGTGTATTATACTTAGGGGTGTGGGGTATATTTGAGTGTATTATACTGAGGGGTGTGTGGTATTTTCGAGTGTATTATACTTAGGGGTGTGGGGTATATTTGAGTGTATTATACTGAGGGATGTGTGGTATTTTCGAGTGTATTATACTGAGGGGTGTGGGGTATATTTGAGTGTATTATACTGATAGGGGTGGGGTATATTTGAGTGTATTATACTGAGGGGTGTGTGGTATAT
Organism: Chiloscyllium punctatum; assembly: GCF_047496795.1. Lineage (NCBI taxonomy): Eukaryota > Metazoa > Chordata > Chondrichthyes > Orectolobiformes > Hemiscylliidae > Chiloscyllium > Chiloscyllium punctatum. The sequence continues at coordinate 10,804,053 of NC_092766.1, forward strand.
TTGAGTGTATTATACTGAGGGGTGTGTGGTATATTTGAGTCTCTTATACTGGGGGGTGTGGGGTATATTTGAGTGTATTATAATGAGGGGTGTGGGGTATATTTGAGTGTATTATAATGAGGGGTGTGGGGTATATTTGAGTGTATTATACTGAGGGGTGTGGGGTGTATTTGAGAGTATTATACTGAGGGGTGTGGGGTATATTTGAGTGTATTATAATGAGGGGTGTGGGGTATATTTGAGTGTATTATACTGAGGGGTGTGGGGTATATTTGAGTGTATTATACCGAGGGGTGTGGGGTATATTTGAGTGTATTATACTGAGGGGTGTGGGGTATATTTGAGTGTATTAATCCGAGGGGTGTGGGGTATATTTGAGTGTATTATACTGAGGGGTGTGGGGTATATTTGAGTGTATTACACTGAGGGGTGTGGGGTATATTTGAGTGTATTATACTGAGGGGTGTGGGGTATTTTTGAGTGTATTATACCGAGGGGTGTGGGGTATATTTGAGTGTATTATACCGAGGGGTGTGGGGTATATTTGAGTGTATTATACCGAGGGGTGTGGGGTATATTTGAGTGTATTATACTGAGGGGTGTGGGGTATATTTGAGTGTATTATACTGAGGGGTGTGGGGTATATTTGAGTGTATTATACTGAGGGGTGTGGGGTATATTTGAGTGTATTATACTGAGGGGTGTGGGGTATATTTGAGTGTATTATACTGAGGGGTTTGGGGTTTATTTGAGTGTATTATACTGAGGGGTGTGGGGTATATTTGAGTGTATTATACTGAGGGGTGTGGGGTATATTTGTGTGTATTATACTGAGGGGTGTGTGGTATATTTGAGTGTAATACACTGAGGGGTGTGTGGTATATTTGTGTGTATTATACTGAGGGGTGTGGGGTGTATTTGAGTGTAATACACTGAGGGGTGTGTGGTATATTTGAGTGTATTATACTGAGGGGTGTGGGGTATATTCGAGTGTATTATACTGAGGGGTGTGGGGTATATTTGAGTATATTCTACTAATGGGGGTGGGGTGTATTTGAGTGTATTATACCGAGGGGTGCGGGGTATATTTGAGTGTATTATACTGAGGGGTGTGGGGTATATTTGAGTGTATTATACTGAGGGGTGTGGGGTATATTTGAGTGTATTATACTGAGGGGTGTGTGGTATATTTGAGTGTATTATACTGAGGGGTGTGGGGTATATTTGAGTGTATTATACTGAGGGGTGTGTGGTATATTTCAGTGTATTATACTGAGGGGTGTGGGGTATATTTGAGTGGACTATACTGAGGGGTGTGGGGTATATTTGAGCATATTATACTGAGGGATGCGTGGTATATTTGAGTATTATACTAAGGGTGTGATACGTATTTGAGTGTTTTATACTGAGGGGTGTGGGGTATATTTGAGTGTATTATACTGAGGGGTGTGTGGCATATTTGAGTCTCTTATACTGAGGGGTGTGGGGTATATTTGAGTGTATTATAATGAGGGGTGTGGGGTATATTTGAGTGTATTATACTTAGGGGTGTGGGGTATATTTGAGTGTATTATACTGAGGGATGTGTGGTATTTTCGAGTGTATTATACTTAGGGGTGTGGGGTATATTTGAGTGTATTATACTGATAGGGGTGGGGTATATTTGAGTGTATTATACTGAGGGGTGTGTGGTATTTTCGAGTGTATTATACTGAGGGGTGTGGGGTATATTTGAGTGTATTATACTGAGGGGTGCGGGGTATATTTGAGTATATTATACTGATGGGGGTGCGGTATATTTGAGTGTATTATACTGATGGGGGTGGGGTGTATTTGAGTGTATTATACCGAGGGGTGTGGGGTATATTTGAGTGTATTATACTGAGGGGTGTGTGGTATATTTGAGTGTATTATACTGAGGGGTGTGGGGTATATTTGAGTGTATTATACTACTGGGGGTGGGGTATATTTGTGTGTATTATACTGATGGGGGTGGGGTATATTTGAGTGTATTATACTGATGGGGGTGGAGTTTATTTGAGTGTATTATACCGAGGGGTGTGGGGTATATTTGAGTGTATTATACTGAGGGGTGTGTGGTATATTTGAGTGTATTATACTGAGGGATTTGGGGTGTATTTGAGTGTTTTATACTGAGGAATGTGGGGTATATTTGAGTGTATTATACTGAGGGGTGTGGGGTGTATTTGAGTGTATTATACTGAGGGGCGTGTGGGGTATATTTGAGTGTATTATACTGAGGAATTTGGGGTGTATTTGAGTGTATTATACTGAGGGGTGTGGGGTATTTTTAAGTGTATTATACTTAGGGGTGTGGGGTGTATTTGAATGAATTATACTGAGGGGTGTGGGGTGTATTTGAGTGTTTTATACTGAGGAATGTGGGGTATATTTGAGTGTATTAAACTGAGGGATTTGGGGTGTATTTGAGTGTATTATACTGAGGGGTGTGGGGTATATTTAAGTGTATTATACTTAGGGGTGTGGGGTATATTTGAGTGTATTATACTGAGGTGTATGGGGTGTATTTGAGTGTATTATACTGAGGGGTGTGGGGTATATTTAAGTGTATTATACTTAGGGGTGTGGGGTATATTTGAGTGTATTATACTGATAGGGGTGGGGTATATTTGAATGTATTATACTGAGGGGTGTGGGGTATATTTGAGTGTATTATACTGAGGGGTGTGGGGTATATTTGAGTGAATTATACTGAGGGGTGTGTGGTATATTTGAGTGTATTATACTGAGGGGTGTGGGATATATTTGAGTGTATTATACTGAGGGGTGTGTGGTATATTTGAGTGTATTATACTGAGGGGTTTGGGGTATATTTGAGTGTATTATACTGAGGGGTGTGGGGTATATTTGAGTGTATTATACTGAGGGGTGTGTTGTATATTTGAGTGTATTATACAGAGGGGTGTGGGGTGTATTTGAGTGTATTATACTGAGGGGTGTGAGGTATATTTGAGTGTGTTCTACTGAGGGGTGTGGGGTATATTTGAGTGTTTATACTGAGGGGTGTGCGGTATATTTGAGCGTATTATACCGGGGGGTGTGGGGTATATTTGAGTGTATTATACTGAGGGGTGTGGGGTATATTTGAGCGTATTATCCCGAGGTGTGTGGGGTGTATTTGAGTGTAGTGTACTGAGGGGTGTGGGGTATATTTAAGCGTATTATACCGAGGGGTGTGGGGTATATTTGAGCGTATTACACTGAGGGGTGTGGGGTATATTTGAGTGTATTAATCCGAGGGGTGTGGGGTATATTTGAGTGTATTATACTGAGGGGTGTGGGGTATATTTGAGTGTATTTCACTGAGGGGTGTGGGGTATATTTGATTGTATTATACTGAGGGGTGTGGGGTATTTTTGAGTGTATTATACCGAGGGGTGTGGGGTATATTTGAGTGTATTATACCGAGGGGTGTGGGGTATATTTGAGTGTATTATACCGAGGGGTGTGGGGTATATTTGAGTGTATTATACTGAGGGGTGTGGGGTATATTTGAGTGTATTATACTGAGGGGTGTGGGGTATATTTGAGTGTATTATACTGAGGGGTGTGTGGTATATTTGAGTGTATTATACTGAGGGGTGTGGGGTATATTTGAGTGTATTATACTGAGGGGTTTGGGGTTTATTTGAGTGTATTATACTGAGGGGTGTGGGGTATATTTGAGTGTATTATACTGAGGGGTGTGGGGTATATTTGTGTGTATTATACTGAGGGGTGTGTGGTATATTTGAGTGTAATACACTGAGGGGTGTGTGGTATATTTGTGTGTATTATACTGAGGGGTGTGGGGTGTATTTGAGTGTAATACACTGAGGGGTGTGTGGTATATTTGAGTGTATTATACTGAGGGGTGTGGGGTATATTCGAGTGTATTATACTGAGGGGTTTGGGGTATATTTGAGTATATTCTACTAATGGTGGTGGGGTGTATTTGAGTGTATTATACCGAGGGGTGCGGGGTATATTTGAGTGTATTATACTGAGGGGTGTGGGGTATATTTGAGTGTATTATACTGAGGGGTGTGGGGTATATTTGAGTGTATTATACTGAGGGGTGTGTGGTATATTTGAGTGTATTATACTGAGGGGTGTGGGGTATATTTGAGTGTATTATACTGAGGGGTGTGGGGTGTATTTGAGTGTATTATACTGAGGGATGTGTGGTATATTTCAGTGTATTATACTGAGGGGTGTGGGGTATATTTGAGTGGACTATACTGAGGGGTGTGGGGTATATTTGAGCATATTATACTGAGGGATGTGTGGTATATTTGAGTATTATACTAAGGGTGTGATACGTATTTGAGTGTTTTATACTGAGGGGTGTGGGGTATATTTGAGTGTATTATACTGAGGGGTGTGTGGCATATTTGAGTCTCTTATACTGAGGGGTGTGGGGTATATTTGAGTGTATTATAATGAGGGGTGTGGGGTATATTTGAGTGTATTATACTTAGGGGTGTGGGGTATATTTGAGTGTATTATACTGAGGGATGTGTGGTATTTTCGAGTGTATTATACTTAGGGGTGTGTGGTATATTTGAGTGTAATATACTGAGGGGTGTGGGGTATATTTGAGTATATTATACTAATGGGGGTGGGGTGTATTTGAGTGTATTATACCGAGGGGTGCGGGGTATATTTGAGTGTATTATACTGAGGGGTGTGGGGTATTTTTGAGTGTATTATACTGAGGGATGTGTGGTATATTTCAGTGTATTATACTGAGGGGTGTGGGGTATATTTGAGTGTATTATACTGAGGGGTGTGGGGTATATTTGAGTGGACTATACTGAGGGGTGTGGGGTATATTTGAGCATATTATACTGAGGGATGTGTGGTATTTTCGAGTGTATTATACTTAGGGGTGTGGGGTATATTTGAGTGTATTATACTGATAGGGGTGGGGTATATTTGAGTGTATTATACTGAGGGGTGTGTGGTATTTTCGAGTGTATTATACTGATGGGGGTGGGGTGTATTTGAGTGTATTATACCGAGGGGTGTGGGGTATATTTGAGTGTATTATACTGAGGGGTGTGTGGTATATTTGAGTGTATTATACTGAGGGGTGTGGGGTATATTTGAGTGTATTATACCGAGGGGAGTGGGGTATATTTGAGTGTATTATACCGAGGGGTGTGGGGTATATTTGAGTGTATTATACTGAGGGGTGTGGGTATATTTGAGTGTATTATACTGAGGGGTGTGGGGTATATTTGAGTGTATTATACTGAGGGGTGTGGGGTATATTTGAGTGTATTATACTGAGGGGTGTGGGGTATATTTGAGTGTATTATACTGAGGGGTGTGGTGTATATTTGAGTGTATTATACTGATGGGTGTGGGGTATATTTGAGTGTATTATACTGAGGGGTGTGGGGTATATTTGTGTGTATTATACTGAGGGGTGTGGGGTATATTTGAGTGTATTATACTGAGGGGTGTGGGGTATATTTGTGTGTATTATACTGAGGGGTGTGTGGTATATTTGAGTGTAATATACTGAGGGGTGTGTGGTATATTTGTGTGTATTATACTGAGGGGTGTGGGGTATATTTGAGTATATTATACTAATGGGGGTGGGGTGTATTTGAGTGTATTATACCGAGGGGTGCGGGGTATATTTGAGTGTATTATACTGAGGGATGTGTGGTATATTTCAGTGTATTATACTGAGGGGTGTGTGGTATATTTGTGTGTATTATACTGAGGGGTGTGGGGTATATTTGAGTATATTATACTAATGGGGGTGGGGTGTATTTGAGTGTATTATACTGAGGGGTGTGGGGTATATTTGAGTGTATTATACTGAGGGGTGTGGGGTATATTTGAGTGGACTATACTGAGGGGTGTGGGGTATATTTGAGTGTATTATACTGAGGGATGTGTGGTATATTTGAGTATTATACTAAGGGTGTGATACGTATTTGAGTGTATTATACTGAGGGGTGTGGGGTATATTTGAGTCTCTTATACTGAGGGGTGTGGGGTATATTTGTGTGTATTATAATGAGGGGTGTGGGGTATATTTGAGTGTATTATACTTAGGGGTGTGGGGTATATTTGAGTGTATTATACTGAGGGGTGTGTGGTATTTTCGAGTGTATTATACTGAGGGGTGTGGGGTACATTTGAGTGTATTATACTTAGGGGTGTGGGGTATATTTGAGTGTATTATACTGAGGGGTGTGTGGTATTTTCGAGTGTATTATACTTAGGGGTGTGGGGTATATTTGAGTGTATTATACTGAGGGATGTGTGGTATTTTCGAGTGTATTATACTGAGGGGTGTGGGGTATATTTGAGTGTATTATACTGATAGGGGTGGGGTATATTTGAGTGTATTATACTGAGGGGTGTGTGGTATATTTGAGTGTATTATACTGAGGGGTGTGTGGTATATTTGAGTCTCTTATACTGAGGGGTGTGGGGTATATTTGAGTGTACTATAATGAGGGGTGTGGGGTATATTTGAGTGTATTATAATGAGGGGTGTGGGGTATATTTGAGTGTATTATACTGAGGGGTGTGGGGTGTATTTGAGAGTATTATACTGAGGGGTGTGGGGTATATTTGAGTGTATTATAATGAGGGGTGTGGGGTATATTTGAGTGTATTATACTGAGGGGTGTGGGGTATATTTGAGTGTATTATACCGAGGGGTGTGGGGTATATTTGAGTGTATTATACTGAGGGGTGTGGGGTATATTTGAGTGTATTAATCCGAGGGGTGTGGGGTATATTTGAGTGTATTATACTGAGGGGTGTGGGGTAAATTTGAGTGTATTACACTGAGGGGTGTGGGGTATATTTGAGTGTATTATACCGAGGGGTGTGGGGTATTTTTGAGTGTATTATACCGAGGGGTGTGGGGTATATTTGAGTGTATTATACCGAGGGGTGTGGGGTATATTTGAGTGTATTATACCGAGGGGTGTGGGGTATATTTGAGTGTATTATACTGAGGGGTGTGGGGTATATTTGAGTGTATTATACTGAGGGGTGTGGGGTATATTTGAGTGTATTATACTGAGGGGTGTGGGGTATATTTGAGTGTATTATACTGAGGGGTGTGGGGTATATTTGAGTGTATTATACTGAGGGGTTTGGGGTTTATTTGAGTGTATTATACTGAGGGGTGTGGGGTATATTTGAGTGTATTATACTGAGGGGTGTGGGGTATATTTGTGTGTATTATACTGAGGGGTGTGTGGTATATTTGAGTGTAATACACTGAGGGGTGTGTGGTATATTTGTGTGTATTATACTGAGGGGTGTGGGGTGTATTTGAGTGTAATACACTGAGGGGTGTGTGGTATATTTGAGTGTATTATACTGAGGGGTGTGGGGTATATTCGAGTGTATTATACTGAGGGGTGTGGGGTATATTTGAGTATATTCTACTAATGGTGGTGGGGTGTATTTGAGTGTATTATACCGAGGTGTGCGGGGTATATTTGAGTGTATTATACTGAGGGGTGTGGGGTATATTTGAGTGTATTATACTGAGGGGTGTGGGGTATATTTGAGTGTATTATACTGAGGGGTGTGTGGTATTTTCGAGTGTATTATACTGAGGGGTGTGGGGTATATTTGAGTGTATTATACTGAGGGGTGTGGGGTGTATTTGAGTGTATTATACTGAGGGATGTGTGGTATATTTCAGTGTATTATACTGAGGGGTGTGGGGTATATTTGAGTGGACTATACTGAGGGGTGTGGGGTATATTTGAGCATATTATACTGAGGGATGTGTGGTATATTTGAGTATTATACTAAGGGTGTGATACGTATTTGAGTGTTTTATACTGAGGGGTGTGGGGTATATTTGAGCGTATTATACTGAGGGGTGTGTGGCATATTTGAGTCTCTTATACTGAGGGGTGTGGGGTATATTTGAGTGTATTATAATGAGGGGTGTGGGGTATATTTGAGTGTATTATACTTAGGGGTGTGGGGTATATTTGAGTGTATTATACTGAGGGGTGTGTGGTATTTTCGAGTGTATTATACTGAGGGGTGTGGGGTATATTTGAGTGTATTATACCGAGGGGTGTGGGGTGTATTTGAGTGTATTATACTGAGGGGTGCGGGGTATATTTGAGTATATTATACTGATGGGGGTGCGGTATATTTGAGTGTATTATACTGATGGGGGTGGGGTGTATTTGAGTGTATTATACCGAGGGGTGTGGGGTATATTTGAGTGTATTATACTGAGGGGTGTGTGGTATATTTGAGTGTATTATACTGAGGGGTGTGGGGTATATTTGAGTGTATTATACTACTGGGGGTGGGGTATATTTGTGTGTATTATACTGATGGGGGTGGGGTATATTTGAGTGTATTATACTGATGGGGGTGGAGTTTATTTGAGTGTATTATACCGAGGGGTGTGGGGTATATTTGAGTGTATTATACTGAGGGGTGTGTGGTATATTTGAGTGTATTATACTGAGGGATTTGGGGTGTATTTGAGTGTTTTATACTGAGGAATGTGGGGTATATTTGAGTGTATTATACTGAGGGGTGTGGGGTGTATTTGAGTGTATTATACTGAGGGGCGTGTGGGGTATATTTGAGTGTATTATACTGAGGAATTTGGGGTGTATTTGAGTGTATTATACTGAGGGGTGTGGGGTATATTTAAGTGTATTATACTTAGGGGTGTGGGGTGTATTTGAATGAATTATACTGAGGGGTGTGGGGTGTATTTGAGTCTCTTATACTGAGGGGTGTGGGGTATATTTGAGTGTTTTATACTGAGGAATGTGGGGTATATTTGAGTGTATTAAACTGAGGGATTTGGGGTGTATTTGAGTGTATTATACTGAGGGGTGTGGGGTATATTTAAGTGTATTATACTTAGGGGTGTGGGGTATATTTGAGTGTATTATACTGAGGTGTATGGGGTGTATTTGAGTGTATTATACTGAGGGGTGTGGGGTATATTTAAGTGTATTGTACTTAGGGGTGTGGGGTATATTTGAGTGTATTATACTGATAGGGGTGGGGTATATTTGAATGTATTATACTGAGGGGTGTGGGGTATATTTGAGTGTATTATACTGAGGGGTGTGGGGTATATTTGAGTGAATTATACTGAGGGGTGTGTGGTATATTTGAGTGTATTATACTGAGGGGTGTGGGATATATTTGAGTGTATTATACTGAGGGGTGTGTGGTATATTTGAGTGTATTATACTGAGGGGTTTGGGGTATATTTGAGTGTATTATACTGAGGGGTGTGTTGTATATTTGAGTGTATTATACAGAGGGGTGTGGGGTGTATTTGAGTGTATTATACTGAGGGGTGTGAGGTATATTTGAGCGTATTCTACTGAGGGGTGTGGGGTATATTTGAGTGTTTTATACTGAGGGGTGTGCGGTATATTTGAGCGTATTATACCGGGGGGTGTGGGGTATATTTGAGTGTATTATACTGAGGGGTGTGGGGTATATTTGAGCGTATTATCCCGAGGTGTGTGGGGTGTATTTGAGTGTAGTGTACTGAGGGGTGTGGGGTATATTTAAGCGTATTATACCGAGGGGTGTGGGGTATATTTGAGCGTATTATACTGAGGGGTGTGGGGTATATTTGAGTGTATTAATCCGAGGGGTGTGGGGTATATTTGAGTGTATTATACTGAGGGGTGTGGGGTATATTTGAGTGTATTACACTGAGGTGTGTGGGGTATATTTGAGTGTATTATACTGAGGGGTGTGGGGTATTTTTGAGTGTATTATACCGAGGGGTGTGGGGTATATTTGAGTGTATTATACCGAGGGGTGTGGGGTATATTTGAGTGTATTATACCGAGGGGTGTGGGGTATATTTGAGTGTATTATACTGAGGGGTGTGGGGTATATTTGAGTGTATTATACTGAGGGGTGTGGGGTATATTTGAGTGTATTATACTGAGGGGTGTGGGGTATATTTGAGTGTATTATACTGAGGGGTGTGGGGTATATTTGAGTGTATTATACTGAGGGGTTTGGGGTTTATTTGAGTGTATTATACTGAGGGGTGTGGGGTATATTTGAGTGTATTATACTGAGGGGTGTGGGGTATATTTGTGTGTATTATACTGAGGGGTGTGTGGTATATTTGAGTGTAATACACTGAGGGGTGTGTGGTATATTTGTGTGTATTATACTGAGGGGTGTGGGGTGTATTTGAGTGTAATATACTGAGGGGTGTGTGGTATATTTGAGTGTATTATACTGAGGGGTGTGGGGTATATTCGAGTGTATTATACTGAGGGGTGTGGGGTATATTTGAGTATATTCTACTAATGGGGGTGGGGTGTCTTTGAGTGTATTATACCGAGGGGTGCGGGGTATATTTGAGTGTATTATACTGAGGGGTGTGGGGTATATTTGAGTGTATTATACTGAGGGGTGTGGGGTATATTTGAGTGTATTATACTGAGGGGTGTGTGGTATATTTGAGTGTATTATACTGAGGGGTGTGGGGTATATTTGAGTGTTTTATACTGAGGGGTGTGGGGTATATTTGAGTGTATTATACTGAGGGGTGTGGGGTATATTTGAGTGTATTATACTGAGGGGTGTGGGGTGTATTTGAGTGTATTATACTGAGGGGTGTGGGGTATATTTGAGTGTATTATACTGAGGGGTGTGGGGTGTATTTGAGTGTATTATACTGAGGGGTGTGGGGTATATTTGAGTGTATTATACTGAGGGGTGTGGGGTGTATTTGAGTGTATTATACTGAGGGATGTGTGGTATATTTCAGTGTATTATACTGAGGGGTGTGGGGTATATTTGAGTGGACTATACTGAGGGGTGTGGGGTATATTTGAGCATATTATACTGAGGGATGTGTGGTATATTTGAGTATTATACTAAGGGTGTGATACGTATTTGAGTGTTTTATACTGAGGGGTGTGGGGTATATTTGAGTGTATTATACTGAGGGGTGTGTGGCATATTTGAGTCTCTTATACTGAGGGGTGTGGGGTATATTTGAGTGTATTATAATGAGGGGTGTGGGGTATATTTGAGTGTATTATACTTAGGGGTGTGGGGTATATTTGAGTGTATTATACTGAGGGATGTGTGGTATTTTCGAGTGTATTATACTTAGGGGTGTGGGGTATATTTGAGTGTATTATACTGATAGGGGTGGGGTATATTTGAGTGTATTATACTGAGGGGTGTGTGGTATTTTCGAGTGTATTATACTGAGGGGTGTGGGGTATATTTGAGTGTATTATACCGAGGGGTGTGGGGTGTATTTGAGTGTATTATACTGAGGGGTGCGGGGTATATTTGAGTATATTATACTGATGGGGGTGCGGTATATTTGAGTGTATTATACTGATGGGGGTGGGGTGTATTTGAGTGTATTATACCGAGGGGTGTGGGGTATATTTGAGTGTATTATACTGAGGGGTGTGTGGTATATTTGAGTGTCTTATACTGAGGGGTGTGGGGTATATTTGAGTGTATTATACTACTGGGGGTGGGGTATATTTGTGTGTATTATACTGATGGGGGTGGGGTATATTTGAGTGTATTATACTGATGGGGGTGGAGTTTATTTGAGTGTATTATACCGAGGGGTGTGGGGTATATTTGAGTGTATTATACTGAGGGGTGTGTGGTATATTTGAGTGTATTATACTGAGGGATTTGGGGTGTATTTGAGTGTTTTATACTGAGGAATGTGGGGTATATTTGAGTGTATTATACTGAGGGGTGTGGGGTATATTTAAGTGTATTATACTTAGGGGTGTGGGGTGTATTTGAGTCTCTTATACTGAGGGGTGTGGGGTGTATTTGAGTGTATTATACTGAGGGATGTGTGGTATATTTCAGTGTATTATACTGAGGGGTGTGGGGTATATTTGAGTGGACTATACTGAGGGGTGTGGGGTATATTTGAGCATATTATACTGAGGGATGTGTGGTATATTTGAGTATTATACTAAGGGTGTGATACGTATTTGAGTGTTTTATACTGAGGGGTGTGGGGTATATTTGAGTGTATTATACTGAGGGGTGTGTGGCATATTTGAGTCTCTTATACTGAGGGGTGTGGGGTATATTTGAGTGTATTATAATGAGGGGTGTGGGGTATATTTGAGTGTATTATACTTAGGGGTGTGGGGTATATTTGAGTGTATTATACTGAGGGATGTGTGGTATTTTCGAGTGTATTATACTTAGGGGTGTGGGGTATATTTGAGTGTATTATACTGATAGGGGTGGGGTATATTTGAGTGTATTATACTGAGGGGTGTGTGGTATTTTCGAGTGTATTATACTGAGGGGTGTGGGGTATATTTGAGTGTATTATACCGAGGGGTGTGGGGTGTATTTGAGTGTATTATACTGAGGGGTGCGGGGTATATTTGAGTATATTATACTGATGGGGGTGCGGTATATTTGAGTGTATTATACTGATGGGGGTGGGGTGTATTTGAGTGTATTATACCGAGGGGTGTGGGGTATATTTGAGTGTATTATACTGAGGGGTGTGTGGTATATTTGAGTGTATTATACTGAGGGGTGTGGGGTATATTTGAGTGTATTATACTACTGGGGGTGGGGTATATTTGTGTGTATTATACTGATGGGGGTGGGGTATATTTGAGTGTATTATACTGATGGGGGTGGAGTTTATTTGAGTGTATTATACCGAGGGGTGTGGGGTATATTTGAGTGTATTATACTGAGGGGTGTGTGGTATATTTGAGTGTATTATACTGAGGGATTTGGGGTGTATTTGAGTGTTTTATACTGAGGAATGTGGGGTATATTTGAGTGTATTATACTGAGGGGTGTGGGGTGTATTTGAGTGTATTATACTGAGGGGCGTGTGGGGTATATTTGAGTGTATTATACTGAGGAATTTGGGGTGTATTTGAGTGTATTATACTGAGGGGTGTGGGGTATATTTAAGTGTATTATACTTAGGGGTGTGGGGTGTATTTGAATGAATTATACTGAGGGGTGTGGGGTGTATTTGAGTCTCTTATACTGAGGGGTGTGGGGTATATTTGAGTGTTTTATACTGAGGAATGTGGGGTATATTTGAGTGTATTAAACTGAGGGATTTGGGGTGTATTTGAGTGTATTATACTGAGGGGTGTGGGGTATATTTAAGTGTATTATACTTAGGGGTGTGGGGTATATTTGAGTGTATTATACTGAGGTGTATGGGGTGTATTTGAGTGTATTATACTGAGGGGTGTGGGGTATATTTAAGTGTATTGTACTTAGGGGTGTGGGGTATATTTGAGTGTATTATACTGATAGGGGTGGGGTATATTTGAATGTATTATACTGAGGGGTGTGGGGTATATTTGAGTGTATTATACTGAGGGGTGTGGGGTATATTTGAGTGAATTATACTGAGGGGTGTGTGGTATATTTGAGTGTATTATACTGAGGGGTGTGGGATATATTTGAGTGTATTATACTGAGGGGTGTGTGGTATATTTGAGTGTATTATACTGAGGGGTTTGGGGTATATTTGAGTGTATTATACTGAGGGGTGTGTTGTATATTTGAGTGTATTATACAGAGGGGTGTGGGGTGTATTTGAGTGTATTATACTGAGGGGTGTGAGGTATATTTGAGCGTATTCTACTGAGGGGTGTGGGGTATATTTGAGTGTTTTATACTGAGGGGTGTGCGGTATATTTGAGCGTATTATACCGGGGGGTGTGGGGTATATTTGAGTGTATTATACTGAGGGGTGTGGGGTATATTTGAGCGTATTATCCCGAGGTGTGTGGGGTGTATTTGAGTGTAGTGTACTGAGGGGTGTGGGGTATATTTAAGCGTATTATACCGAGGGGTGTGGGGTATATTTGAGCGTATTATACTGAGGGGTGTGGGGTATATTTGAGTGTATTAATCCGAGGGGTGTGGGGTATATTTGAGTGTATTATACTGAGGGGTGTGGGGTATATTTGAGTGTATTACACTGAGGTGTGTGGGGTATATTTGAGTGTATTATACTGAGGGGTGTGGGGTATTTTTGAGTGTATTATACCGAGGGGTGTGGGGTATATTTGAGTGTATTATACCGAGGGGTGTGGGGTATATTTGAGTGTATTATACCGAGGGGTGTGGGGTATATTTGAGTGTATTATACTGAGGGGTGTGGGGTATATTTGAGTGTATTATACTGAGGGGTGTGGGGTATATTTGAGTGTATTATACTGAGGGGTGTGGGGTATATTTGAGTGTATTATACTGAGGGGTGTGGGGTATATTTGAGTGTATTATACTGAGGGGTTTGGGGTTTATTTGAGTGTATTATACTGAGGGGTGTGGGGTATATTTGAGTGTATTATACTGAGGGGTGTGGGGTATATTTGTGTGTAGTATACTGAGGGGTGTGTGGTATATTTGAGTGTAATACACTGAGGGGTGTGTGGTATATTTGTGTGTATTATACTGAGGGGTGTGGGGTGTATTTGAGTGTAATATACTGAGGGGTGTGTGGTATATTTGAGTGTATTATACTGAGGGGTGTGGGGTATATTCGAGTGTATTATACTGAGGGGTGTGGGGTATATTTGAGTATATTCTACTAATGGGGGTGGGGTGTCTTTGAGTGTATTATACCGAGGGGTGCGGGGTATATTTGAGTGTATTATACTGAGGGGTGTGGTGTATATTTGAGTGTATTATACTGAGGGGTGTGGGGTATATTTGAGTGTATTATACTGAGGGGTGTGTGGTATATTTGAGTGTATTATACTGAGGGGTGTGGGGTATATTTGAGTGTTTTATACTGAGGGGTGTGGGGTATATTTGAGTGTATTATACTGAGGGGTGTGGGGTATATTTGAGTGTATTATACTGAGGGGTGTGGGGTGTATTTGAGTGTATTATACTGAGGGGTGTGGGGTATATTTGAGTGTATTATACTGAGGGGTGTGGGGTGTATTTGAGTGTATTATACTGAGGGGTGTGGGGTATATTTGAGTGTATTATACTGAGGGGTGTGGGGTGTATTTGAGTGTATTATACTGAGGGATGTGTGGTATATTTCAGTGTATTATACTGAGGGGTGTGGGGTATATTTGAGTGGACTATACTGAGGGGTGTGGGGTATATTTGAGCATATTATACTGAGGGATGTGTGGTATATTTGAGTATTATACTAAGGGTGTGATACGTATTTGAGTGTTTTATACTGAGGGGTGTGGGGTATATTTGAGTGTATTATACTGAGGGGTGTGTGGCATATTTGAGTCTCTTATACTGAGGGGTGTGGGGTATATTTGAGTGTATTATAATGAGGGGTGTGGGGTATATTTGAGTGTATTATACTTAGGGGTGTGGGGTATATTTGAGTGTATTATACTGAGGGATGTGTGGTATTTTCGAGTGTATTATACTTAGGGGTGTGGGGTATATTTGAGTGTATTATACTGATAGGGGTGGGGTATATTTGAGTGTATTATACTGAGGGGTGTGTGGTATTTTCGAGTGTATTATACTGAGGGGTGTGGGGTATATTTGAGTGTATTATACCGAGGGGTGTGGGGTGTATTTGAGTGTATTATACTGAGGGGTGCGGGGTATATTTGAGTATATTATACTGATGGGGGTGCGGTATATTTGAGTGTATTATACTGATGGGGGTGGGGTGTATTTGAGTGTATTATACCGAGGGGTGTGGGGTATATTTGAGTGTATTATACTGAGGGGTGTGTGGTATATTTGAGTGTCTTATACTGAGGGGTGTGGGGTATATTTGAGTGTATTATACTACTGGGGGTGGGGTATATTTGTGTGTATTATACTGATGGGGGTGGGGTATATTTGAGTGTATTATACTGATGGGGGTGGAGTTTATTTGAGTGTATTATACCGAGGGGTGTGGGGTATATTTGAGTGTATTATACTGAGGGGTGTGTGGTATATTTGAGTGTATTATACTGAGGGATTTGGGGTGTATTTGAGTGTTTTATACTGAGGAATGTGGGGTATATTTGAGTGTATTATACTGAGGGGTGTGGGGTATATTTAAGTGTATTATACTTAGGGGTGTGGGGTGTATTTGAGTCTCTTATACTGAGGGGTGTGGGGTGTATTTGAGTGTTTTATACTGAGGAATGTGGGGTATATTTGAATGTATTAAACTGAGGGATTTGGGGTGTATTTGAGTGTATTATACTGAGGGGTGTGGGGTATATTTAAGTGTATTATACTTAGGGGTGTGGGGTATATTTGAGTGTATTATACTGAGGTGTATGGGGTGTATTTGAGTGTATTATACTGAGGGGTGTGGGGTATATTTAAGTGTATTATACTTAGGGGTGTGGGGTATATTTGAGTGTAGTATACTGATAGGGGTGTGGGGTATATTTGAGTGTATTATACTGAGGGGTGTGGGGTATATTTGAGTGAATTATACTGAGGGGTGTGTAGTATATTTGAGTGTATTATACTGAGGGGTGTGGGATATATTTGAGTGTATTATACTGAGGGGTGTGTGGTATATTTGAGTGTATTATACTGAGGGGTTTGGGGTATATTTGAGTGTATTATACTGAGGGGTGTGGGGTATATTTGAGTGTATTATACTGAGGGGTGTGTTGTATATTTGAGTGTATTATACAGAGGGGTGTGGGGTGTATTTGAGTGTATTATACTGAGGGGTGTGAGGTATATTTGAGTGTATTCTACTGAGGGGTGTGGGGTATATTTGAGTGTTTTATACTGAGGGGTGTGCGGTATATTTGAGCGTATTATACCGGGGGGTGTGGGGTATATTTGAGTGTATTATACTGAGGGGTGTGGGGTATATTTGAGCGTATTATCCCGAGGTGTTGTGGGGTGTATTTGAGTGTAGTGTACTGAGGGGTGTGGGGTATATTTAAGCGTATTATACCGAGGGGTGTGGGGTATATTTGAGCGTATTATACTGAGGGGGTGTGGGGTGTATTTGAGTGTATTATACTGAGGGGTGTGGGGTGTATTTGAGCGTATTATACCGAGGGGTGTGGGGTGTATTTGAGTGTATTATACTGAGGGGTGTGGGGGTATATTTGAGTGTATTATACTGAGGGTTGTGAGGTATATTTGAGTGTATTATACTGAGGGGTGTGGGGTGTATTTGAGTGTATTATACTGAGGGGTGTGGGGTATATTTGAGTGTATTATACCGAGGGGTGTGGGGTATATTTGAGCGTATTATACTGAGGGTAGTGGGGTGTATTTGAGTGTATTATACTGAGGGGTGTGTGGTATATTTGAGCGTATTATACCGAGGGGTGTGGGGTATATTTGAGCGTATTATACCGAGGGGTGTGGGGTATATTTGAGCGTATTGTACCGAGGGGTGTGTGGTATATTTGAGCGTATTAAACCGAGGGGTGTGTGGTATATTTGAGCGTATTATACCGAGGGGTGTGGGGTATATTTGAGTGTATTATACTGAGGGCGTGTGGGGTATATTTGAGTGTATTATACCGAGGGGTGTGGGGTGTATTTGAGTGTATTATACTGAGCCGTGTGGGGTATATTTAAGCGTATTATACCGAGGGGTGTGGGGTATATTTGAGCGTATTATACTGAGGGGTGTGGGGTGTATTTGAGTGTATTATACTGAGGGGTGTGGGGGTGTATTTGAGCGTATTATACCGAGGGGTGTGGGGTATATTTGAGCGTATTATACTGAGGGGTGTGGGGGTGTATTTGAGTGTATGATACTGAGGGGTGTGTGGTATATTTGAGCGTATTATACCGAGGGGTGTGGGGTATATTTGAGCGTATTATACCGAGGGGTGTGGGGTATATTTGAGCGTATTGTACCGAGGGGTGTGTGGTATATTTGAGCGTATTATACCGAGGGGTGTGTGGTATATTTGAGCGTATTATACCGAGGGGTGTGGGGTATATTTGAGTGTATTATACTGAGGGGTGTCGGGTATATTTGAGTGTATTATACCGAGGGGTGTGGGGTAAATTTGAGTGTATTATACTGAGGGGTGTGGGGTATATTTGAGTGTATTATACCGAGGGGTGTGGGGTATATTTGAATGTAGTATACTGAGGTGTCTGGGGTATATTTAAGCGTATTATCCCGAGGGGTGTGGGGTATATTTGAGCGTATTTTACCGAGGGGTGTGGGGTACATTTGAGAGTATTATACCGAGGGGTGTGGGGTATATTTGAGCGTATTATACCAAGGGGTGTGGGGTATATTTGAGCGTATCATACCGAGGGGTGTGGGGTATATTTGAGCGTATTATACTGAGGGGTGTGGGGTATATTTGAGCGTATTATACTGAGGGGGTGTGGGGTATATTTGAGCGTATTTTACCGAGGGGTGTGGGCTATATTTGAGCGTATTTTACCGAAGGGTGTGGGGTATATTTGAGCGTATTATACCGAGGGGTGTGGGGTATATTTGAGCGTATTATACCGAGGGGTGTGGGGTATATTTGAGCGTATTATACTGAGGGGTGTGGGGTATATTTGAGTGTATTATACTGAGGGGTGTGTGGTACATTTGAGTGTATTATACCGAGGGGTGTGGGGTATATTTGAGCGTATTATACCGAGGGGTGTGGGGTATATTTGAGCGTATTATACCGAGGGGTGTGGGGTATAATTGAGCGTATTATACCGAGGGGTGTGGGGTATATTTGAGCGTATTATCCCGAGGGGTGTGGGGTATAATTGAGCGTATTATACCGAGGGGTGTGGGGTATATTTGAGCGTATTATCCCGAGGGGTGTGGGGGTATATTTGAGCGTATTACACCGAGCTCTGCCTGTTAACGGTTCGGTCTCTCGAATCGAGTTGTGCCTGTCTTTGGAAGGCCTGGGTTTGGACACTTTCTGCTGGGTGTGCTGGCTGTGTCTGACTCAATCGCACTGTCACTTCCTCCCAGGGTTGAGCTGTCCAGTCACTGACGTCAGGTCTGTGGGGGTCACAGACAGTTCCCGTGCTTGGACTGGGAGCTGGTGTCAGAGTTGGTGCTGTCTGTGTGCGGCTGTCTCTCCTCCCCAATCTCTGTGTGTGTTTGAGTCACCGAGCCATCGATGAGTGTTTCGAATTCCCCTGTGCTCATGGCTCACCTCATTGGCCCTCGTTGTCCCGGCAAAAGGGGGCTATTTTCTATAATTGATTCATGGATTTGACCGTTGCCAGTGGGTTCGTTACCGCCCCCTTCCCAATTGTACCTGCTGAGAAGGTCCTTTGGTCGGTGGGGGGGGGGGGGGGGAGCCACCATCTTGAACCCCACCAGTTCCCGTCCCCCCCCCCCCACCGTGTGGTGTAGGGACACAGGGCCCCGTGAGGGAGGGAGCTCCAGGCTTCCGACCCCCGAAGGAACGGCCGATATATTTCGGGATGGTGTGTGTGTGTGTGTGTGTGTGTGGGGAGGGGGTCTCGGAGGGGAACGTGCAGGGGGGCTGGGTGTTCCCCGTGTATCTGCTCCCTGTTCCCCCCCCCCCCCCCCCCCCCCCCCCACTCCACTTCCCCCTCCAGGCGGTAGTGACCGGGTTTGGGGAAGGTGCTGTATCAGGAGCCTCGGTGCAGTGGGTACACCCCTGCTGTGACTGGGGGGAGTGGGTGGAGGGGGGGGCGTTTGTGGGTGTGGGGCGAGGGGGGGGGGGGGGGGGTGGGGGAGCTGCTTTGTCCCTGGACGGTGTCGAGGTTCTCAAGTGTTGTCGGAGCTACCCCCCCCCCTCCCCGCCATGGTCAAGTGGGGAGTATTCCCTCACCCCCCCTGACTCGTGCCTTGTCGATGGTGGGACAGGCTTTGGGGTGGAGGGGGGAGTCAGGAGGGGAGTTACTCGCTGCGGGATTCCCAGCCTCTGACCTGCTCTTGGAGCCGCTGTGTTTATATGGGGCTGGGTCCAGTTCAGTTTCTGGGCAATGGGAACCCCAAGAGGTGTGAGTGTGTGTGTGTGTGAGACTCTGTGTGTGTGTGTGTGTGTGTATGGGAGGGGGGTGTGTGACTCTGTGTGTGTGTGAGACTCTGTGTGTGTGTGTGTGTGTGTGTGTGTGTGTGTGTGTATGGGAGGGGGGTGTGTGACTCTGTGTGTGTGTGACTCTGTGTGTGTGTGTGTGTGTGTGTGTGTGTGTGTGTGTATGGGAGGGGGGGTGTGTGACTCTGTGTGTGTGTGAGACTCTGTGTGTGTGTGTGTATGGGAGGGGGGTGTGTGACTCTGTGTGTGTGTGAGACTCTGTGTGTGTGTGTGTGTGTGTGTATGGGAGGGGGGTGTGTGACTCTGTGTGTGTGTGAGACTCTGTGTGTGTGTGTGCGTATGGGAGGGGGGTGTGTGACTCTGTGTGTGTGTGAGACTCTGTGTGTGTGTGTGTGTGTGGGAGGGGGGGTGTGTGACTCTGTGTGTGTGTGTGTGTGTGTGTGTGTGTATGGGAGGGGGGGGTGTGACTCTGTGTGTGTGTGTGTGTGTGTGTATGGGGGGGGTAGGTGTGTGTGTACTGGGGGAGGGTGTGTGTGTGTGTGAGGTGTGTGGGTGTGTGTGTGTGGGGGGGGAGGTGTGTGTGTACTGGGGGAGGGAGGTGTGTGTGTACTGGGGGAGGGTGTGTGTGTGTAGGGAGGTGTGTGGGTGTGTGTGTGGGGGGGGGGGGAGGTGTGTGTGTACTGGGGGAGGGTGTGTGTGTGTGTGTGTGTGTGTGAGATTGTGTGTGTGTGTGTGTGTGTGTGTGTGTACTGGGGGAGGGTGTGTGTGTGTGTGAGGTGTGTGGGTGTGTGTGTGTGGGGGGGGGGAGGTGTGTGTGTACTGGGGGAGGGGGTGGGGGGGGTGGGGGATTGTGGTGACTGAGAGCCTGCCCTGCCAGTTGATGAGTTAATTGACGTTCACAAAGAGCCCCTTTCCCTGTCTGATGGGTTTGACTATGACCCACCCTCTCAGTGTTCCTGTCCTGAACAAGAGTCTGTGTTTCTTACAAAGTACTAGGCGCCAGCCACACAACCGTGACCCGGCGCCATTTAACTCCAAACGCCTGAGACCCTTCGGCCCCTCGCAGCTGGCTGGGCCAAGCCCCTCCTCAAACCCTCGGTTTCGTCTCTTCCTGATTCAAACTCTCCCTTAGCCTCCGAACCACTCGGCCCTCTACTCCCCTCCGTCTCCCCCCATCCCCCCCCCCCCCCTCATTCTGAGGTAATGTCCTCTCTGGGCCTAGT
>NC_092766.1:10825357-10922857 GCF_047496795.1 Chiloscyllium punctatum
GTCAGTGTGTGTGTGGAGTGATGGTCAGTGTGTGTGTGGGGAGTGATGGTCAGTGTGTGTGTGGTGAGTGATGGTCAGTGAGTGTGTGTGGTCAGTGATGGTCAGTGAGTGTGTGTGGGGAGTGATGGTCAGTGAGTGTGTGTGGGGAGTGATGGTCAGTGTGTGTGTGTGGGGAGTGATTGTCAGTGTGTGTGTGTGGGGAGTGATGGTCAGTGTGTGTGTGGGAGTGATGGTCAGTGTGTGTGGGGAGTGATGGTCAGTGTGCGTGTGGGGAGTGATGGTCAGTGTGTGTGTGTGGGGAGTGATGGTCAGTGTGTGTGGGGAGTGATGGTCAGTGTGTGTGTGGGGAGTGATTGTCAGTGTGTGTGTGGGGAGTGATGGTCAGTGTGTGTGTGTGGGGAGTGATGGTCAGTGTGTGTGGGGAGTGATGGTCAGTGTCTGCATGGGGAGTGATGGTCAGTGAGTGTGTGGGGAGTGATGATCAGAGTGTGTGGGGAGTGATGGTCAGTGTGTGTGGGGAGGGGAGTGATGGTCAGTGTGTGTGGGGAGTGATGGTCAGTGTCTGCATGGGGAGTGATGGTCAGTGAGTGTGTGGGGAATAATGGTCAGTGTGTGTGGGGTGTGATGGTCAGTGTGTGTGTGTGGAGTGATGGTCAGTGAGTGTGGGGAGTGATGGTCAGTGTGTGTGGGGAGTGATGATCAGAGTGTGTGTGGGGAGTGATGGTCAGTGTGCGTGTGGGGAGTGAGTGTGTGTGGGGAGTGATGGTCAGTGAGTGTGTGGGGAGCGATGGTCAGTATGTGTGGGGTGTGATGGTCAGTGTGTGTGTGTGTGTGGAGTGATGGTCAGTGAGTGTGGGGAGTGATGGCCAGTGAGTGTGTGTGGGGAGTGATGGTCAGTGTGTGTGTGGTGAGTGATGGTCAGTGAGTGTGTGTGGTCAGTGATGGTCAGTGAGTGTGTGTGGGGAGTGATGGTCAGTGTGTGTGTGGTGAGTGATGGTCAGTGTGTGTGTGTGGGGAGTGATTGTCAGTGTGTGTGTGTGGGGAGTGATGGTCAGTGTGTGTGTGGGAGTGATGGTCAGTGTATGTGGGGAGTGATGGTCAGTGTGTGTGGGGAGTGATGGTCAGTGTGAGTGTGGAGAGTGATGGTCAGTGTGTGTGTGGGGAGTGATGGTCAGTGAGTGTGTGGGGAGTGATGGTCAGTGAGTGTGGGGAGTGATGGTCAGTGTGAGTGTGGAGAGTGATGGTCAGTGTGTGTGGGGAGTGATGGTCAGTGAGTGTGTGGGGAGTGATGGTCAGTGTGTGTGGGGAGTGATTGTCAGTGTGTGTGTGGGGAGTGATGGTCAGTGTGTGTGTGGGGAGTGATGGTCAGTGTGTGTGGGGAGTGATGGTCAGTGTGTGTGGGGTGTGATGGTCAGTGTGTGGGGAGTGATGGTCAGTGTGTATGTGTGGAGTGATGGTCTGTGAGTGTGGGGAGTGATGGTCAGTGTGTGTGTGGGGAGTGATGGTCAGTGAGTGTGGGGAGTGATGGTCAGTGTGTATGTGTGGAGTGATGGTCAGTGAGTGTGGGGAGTGATGGTCAGTGTGTGTGTGGGGAGTGATGGTCAGTGTGTGTGTGGTGAGTGATGGTCAGTGAGTGTGTGTGGTCAGTGATGGTCAGTGAGTGTGTGGGGAGTGATGGTCAGTGTGTGTGTGTGGGGAGTGATGGTCAGTGTGTGTGGGGAGTGATGGTCAGTGTGTGTGTGTGGGGAGTGATTGTCAGTGTGTGTGTGGGGAGTGATGGTCAGTGTGTGTGTGTGGGGAGTGATGGTCAGTGTGTGTGGGGAGTGATGGTCAGTGTGTGCATGGGGAGTGATGGTCAGTGAGTGTGTGGGGAGTGATGATCAGAGTGTGTGGGGAGTGATGGTCAGTGTGTGTGGGGAGGGGAGTGATTGTCAGTGAGTGTGTGGGGAATAATGGTCAGTGTGTGTGTGGGGAGTGATGGTCAGTGTGTGCGGGGAGTGATGGTCAGTGTGTGTGGGGAGTGATGGTCAGTGAGTGTATGGGGAGTGATGGTCAGTATGTGTGGGGTGTGATGGTCAGTGTGTGTGTGTGTGGGTGGTGATGGTCAGTGTGTGTGTGTGGGGAGTGATGATCAGAGTGTGTGGGGAGTGATGGTCAGTGTGTGTGGGGAGTGATGATCAGTGTGAGTGGGGAGGGGAGTGATGGTCAGTGTGTGTGTGGGGAGTGATGGTCAGTGTGTGCGGGGAGTGATGGTCATTGTGTGTGTAGGGAGTGATGCTCAGTGTGTGTGTGGAGTGATGGTCAGTGTGTGTGCGGGGAGTGATGCTCAGTGGGTGTGTGGAGTGATGGTCAGTGTGTGTGGGGAGTGGTGGTCAGTGTGTGCGGTGAGTGATGGTCATTGTGTGTGTGTGGGGAGTGGTGGTCAGTGTGTGCGGGGAGTGATGGTCAGTGTGTGGGGAGTGATGGTCAGTGTGTGTGGGGAGTGATTGTCAGTGATTGTGTGGGGAGTGATGGTCAGTGTGTGTGGGGAGTGATGGTCAGTGTGTGTGTGTGGGGAGTGATGGTCAGTGTGTGGGGAGTGATGGTCAGTGTGTGTGGGGAGTGATGGTCAGTGAGTGTGGGGAGTGATGGTCAGTGTGTGTGTGGGGAGTGATGGTCAGTGTGTGTGTGGGGAGTGATGGTCAGTGTGTGTGGAGTGATGGTCAGTGTGTGTGGGGAGTGATGGTCAGTGTGTGTGTGGGGAGTGAGTGTGTGTGGGGAGTGATGGTCAGTGTGTGTGTGGGGAGTGATGGTCAGTGTGTGTGTGGGGAGTGATGGTCAGTGAGTGTGTGGGGAGTGATGGTCAGTGTGTGTGGGGAATGATGGTCAGTGTGTGTGGGGAGTGATGGTCAGTGTGTGTGGAGTGATGGTCAGTGTGTGTGGGGAGTGATGGTCAGTGTGTGTGGGGAGTGATGGTCAGTGAGTGTGGGGAGTGATGGTCAGTGTGTGTGTGTGGGGAGTGATGGTCAGTGAGTGTGTGGGGAGTGATGGTCAGTGTGCGTGTGGGGAGTGAGTGTGTGTGGGGAGTGATGGTCAGTGTGTGTGTGGGGAGTGATGGTCAGTGTGTGTGTGTGGGGAGTGATTGTCAGTGTGTGTGTGTGGGGAGTGATGGTCAGTGTGTGTGTGGGGAGTGATGGTCAGTGTGTGTGTGAGGAGTGAGTGTGTGTGGGGAGTGATGGTCAGTGAGTGTGGGGAGTGATGGTCAGTGAGTGTGGGGAGTGATGGTCAGTGTGCGTGTGGGGAGTGAGTGTGTGTGGGGAGTGATGGTCAGTGAGTGTGTGGGGAGCGATGGTCAGTATGTGTGGGGTGTGATGGTCAGTGAGTGTGGGGAGTGATGGTCAGTGTGTGTGGGGTGTGATGGTCAGTGTGTGTGTGTGTGTGGAGTGATGGTCAGTGTGTGTGTGGGGAATAATGGTCAGTGAGTGTGGGGAGTGATGGTCAGTGTGAGTGTGGGGAGTGATGGTCAGTGAGTGTGTGTGGGGAGTGATGGTCAGTGTGTGTGTGGTGAGTGATGGTCAGTGAGTGTGTGTGGTCAGTGATGGTCAGTGAGTGTGTGTGGGGAGTGATGGTCAGTGTGTGTGTGGGGAGTGATGGTCAGTGAGTGTGTGGGGAGTGATGGTCAGTGAGTGTGTGGGGAGTGATTGTCAGTGAGTGTGTGGAGTGATGGTCAGTGTGTGTGTGGTGAGTGATGGTCAGTGAGTGTGTGTGGTCAGTGATGGTCAGTGAGTGTGTGGTGAGTGATGGTCAGTGAGTGTGTGTGGGGAGTGATGGTCAGTGTGTGTGTGGTGAGTGATGGTCAGTGAGTGTGTGTGGGGAGTGATGGTCAGTGTGTGTGTGGTGAGTGATGGTCAGTGAGTGTGTGTGGTCAGTGATGGTCAGTGAGTGTGTGTGGGGAGTGATGGTCAGTGTGTGTGTGGGGAGTGATGGTCAGTGAGTGTGTGGGGAGTGATGGTCAGTGAGTGTGTGGGGAGTGATTGTCAGTGAGTGTGTGGAGTGATGGTCAGTGTGTGTGGGGAGTGATGGTCAGTGTGTGTGGGGAGTGATGGTCAGTGTGTGTGGGGAGTGATGGTCAGTGTGAGTGTGGAGAGTGATGGTCAGTGTGTGTGTGGGGAGTGATGGTCAGTGAGTGTGTGGGGAGTGATGGTCAGTGTGTGTGTGGGGAGTGATGGTCAGTGAGTGTGGGGAGTGATGGTCAGTGTGAGTGTGGAGAGTGATGGTCAGTGTGTGTGGGGAGTGATGGTCAGTGAGTGTGTGGGGAGTGATGGTCAGTGTGTGTGGGGAGTGATGGTCAGTGTGTGTGTGGGGAGAGATGGTCAGTGTGTGTGTGGGGAGTGATGGTCAGTGTGTGTGTCGGGAGTGATGGTCAGTGTGTGTGTGGGGAGTGATGGTCAGTGTGTGTGGGGAGTGATGATCAGTGTGTGTGTGGGGAGTGATGGTCAGTGTGTGTGGGGAGTGATGGTCAGTGTGTGTGTGGGGAGTGATGGTCAGTGTGTGTGTCGGGAGTGATGGTCAGTGTGTGTGTGTGGGGAGTGATGGTCAGTGTGTGTGTGGGGAGTGATGCTCAGTGTGTGTGTGGGGAGTGATGGTCAGTGTGTGTGTGGGGCGTGATGGTCAGTGTGTGTCTGTGGGGAGTGATGGTCAGTGTGTGTGTGGGGAGTGATGGTCAGTGTGTGTGTCGGGAGTGATGGTCAGTGTGTGTGTGGGGAGTGATGGTCAGTGTGTGTGTCGGGAGTGATGGTCAGTGTGTGTGGGGAGTGATGATCAGTGTGTGTGTGAGGGGAGTGATGGTCAGTGTGTGTGTGGGGAGTGATGGTCAGTGTGTGTGTGGGAGTGATGGTCAGTGTGTGTGGGGGGAGTGATGGTCAGTGTGTGCGGGGAGTGATGGTCAGTGTGTGTGTGGGGAGTGATGGTCAGTGAGTGTGTGGGGAGTGATGGTCAGTGTGTGTGTGGGGAGTGATGGTCAGTGAGTGTGGGGAGTGATGGTCAGTGTGAGTGTGGAGAGTGATGGTCAGTGTGTGTGGGGAGTGATGGTCAGTGAGTGTGTGGGGAGTGATGGTCAGTGTGTGTGGGGAGTTATGGTCAGTGTGTGTGTGGGGAGTGATGGTCAGTGTGTGTGTCGGGAGTCAAGGTCAGTGTGTGTGTGGGGAGCGATGGTCAGTATGTGGGGGGTGTGATGGTCAGTGTGTGTGTGGGGAGTGATGGTCAGTGTGTGTGTGGGGAGTGATGGTCAGTGTGTGTGGGGAGTGATGGTCAGTGTGTGTGGGGAGTGATGATCAGTGTGTGTGTGGGGAGTGATGGTCAGTGTGTGTGTGGGGAGTGATGGTCAGTGTGTGTGTGGGGAGTGATGGTCAGTGTGTGTGTCGGGAGTGATGGTCAGTGTGTGTGGGGAGTGATGATCAGTGTGTGTGTGGTGAGTGATGGTCAGTGTGTGTGGGGAGTGATGGTCAGTGTGTGTGTGGGGAGTGATGGTCAGTGTGTGTGTCGGGAGTGATGGTCAGTGTGTGTGGGGAGTGATGGTCAGTGTGTGTGTGGGGAGTGATGGTCAGTGTGTGTGGGGAGTGATGGTCAGTGTGTGTGTGGGGAGTGATGGTCAGTGTGTGTGTGGGGAGTGATGGTCAGTGTGTGTGGGGAGTGATGGTCAGTGTGTGTGTGGGGAGTGATGCTCAGTGTGTGTGGGGAGTGATGATCAGTGTGTGTGTGGGGAGTGATGGTCAGTGTGTGTGTGGGGAGTGATGGTCAGTGTGTGTGTCGGGAGTGATGGTCAGTGTGTGTGTGTGGGGAGTGATGGTCAGTGTGTGTGTGGGGAGTGATGGTCAGTGTGTGTGTCGGGAGTGATGGTCAGTGTGTGTGTGGGGAGTGATGGTCAGTGTGTGTGTCGGGAGTGATGGTCAGTGTGTTTGGGGAGTGATGATCAGTGTGTGTGTGAGGGGAGTGATGGTCAGTGTGTGTGTGGGGAGTGATGGTCAGTGTGTGTGTGGGAGTGATGGTCAGTGTGTGTGGGGGGAGTGATGGTCAGTGTGTGTGTGGGGAGTGATGGTCAGTGTGTGCGGGGAGTGATGGTCAGTGTGTGTATGGGGAGTGATGTCAGTGTGTGTGTGGGGAGTGATGGTCAGTGTGTGTGTGGGGAGTGATGGTCAGTGTGTGTTTGGGGAGTGATGGTCAGTGTGTGTATGGGGAGTGATGGTCAGTGTGTGCGGGGAGTGATGGTCAGTGAGTGTGGGGAGTGATGGTCAGTGTGTGTGGGGGGAGTGATGGTCAGTGTGTGTGTGGGGAGTGATGGTCAGTGTGTGTGTGGGGAGCGATGGTCAGTGTGTGTGTGGGGAGTGATGGTCAGTGTGTGTGTGTGGGGAGTGATGGTCAGTGTGTGTGTCGGGAGTGATGGTCAGTGTGTGTGGGGAGTGATGGTCAGTGTGTGTGTGGGGAGTGATGGTCAGTGAGTGTGGGGAGTGATGGTCAGTGTGTGTGGGGAATGATGGTCAGTGTGTGTGGGGAGTGATGGTCAGTGTGTGTGGGGAGTGATGGTCTGTGTGTGTGGGGAGTGATGGTCAGTGTGTGTGTGTGGGGAGTGATGGTCAGTGTGTGTGTGGGGAGTGATGGTCAGTGTGTGTGTGTGGGGAGTGATGGTCAGTGTGTGTGTCGGGAGTGATGGTCAGTGTGTGTGTCGGGAGTGATGGTCAGTGTGTGTGGGGAGTGATGGTCAGTGTGTGTGTGGGGAGTGATGGTCAGTGAGTGTGGGGAGTGATGGTCAGTGTGTGTGTGGGGAGTGATGGTCAGTGTGTGTGGGGAGTGATGGGCAGTGTGTGTGTGGGGAGTGATGGTCAGTGTGTGTGTGTGGGGAGTGATGGTCAGTGTGTGTGTGGGGAATGATGGTCAGTGAGTGTGGGGAGTGATGGTCAGTGAGTGTGGGGAGTGATGGTCAGTGTGTGTGTCGGGAGTGATGGTCAGTGTGTGTGGGGAGTGATGGGCAGTGTGTGTGTGGGTGGAGTGATGGTCAGTGTGTGTGTGTGGGGAGTGATGGTCAGTGTGTGTGTCGGGAGTGATGGTCAGTGTGTGTGGGGTGTGATGGTCAGTGTGTGTGTGGGGTGTGATGGTCAGTGTGTGTGTGTGTGGTGTGATGGTCAGTGTGTGTGTGGGGAGTGATGGTCAGTGTGTGTGGGGAGTGATGGTCAGTGTGTGTGTTGGGAGTGATGGTCAGTGTGTGTGGGGTGTGATGGTCAGTGTGTGTGTGGGGTGTGATGGTCAGTGTGTGTGGGGGGAGTGATGGTCAGTGTGTGTGCGGGGAGTGATGGTCAGTGTGTGTGTGGGGAGTGATGGTCAGTGTGTGTGTGGGGAGCGATGGTCAGTATGTGTGGGGTGTGATGGTCAGTGTGTGTGTGGGGAGTGAGTGTGTGTGGGGAGTGATGGTCAGTGAGTGTGTGTGGGGAGCGATGGTCAGTATGTGTGGGGTGTGATGGTCAGTGTGTGTGTGTGGTGTGATGGTCAGTGTGTGTGTGGGGAGTGATGGTCAGTGTGTGTGTGGGGAGTGATGGTCAGTGTGTGTGTGGGGAGTGATGGTCAGTGAGTGTGTGGGGAGTGATGGTCAGTGTGTGTGTGGGGAGTGATGGTCAGTGAGTGTGGGGAGTGATGGTCAGTGTGAGTGTGGAGAGTGATGGTCAGTGTGTGTGGGGAGTGATGGTCAGTGAGTGTGTGGGGAGTGATGGTCAGTGTGTGTGTGTGGTGTGATGGTCAGTGTGTGTGTGGGGAGTGATGGTCAGTGTGTGTGTGGGGAGTGATGGTCAGTGTGCGTGTGGGGAGTGAGTGTGTGTGGGGAGTGATGGTCAGTGTGTATGGGGAGTGATGGTCAGTGTGTGTGGGGAGTGATGGTCAGTGTGTGTGTGGGGAGTAATGGTCAGTGTGTGTGTGGGGAGTGATGGTCAGTGTGTGTGTGGGGAGCGATGGTCAGTATGTGTGGGGTGTGATGGTCAGTGTGTGTGGGGGGAGTGAGTGTGTGTGGGGAGTGATGGTCAGTGAGTGTGTGGGGAGCGATGGTCAGTATGTGTGGGGTGTGATGGTCAGTGAGTGTGGGGTGTGATGGTCAGTGTGTGTGTGTGTGGAGTGATGGTCAGTGTGTGTGTGGGGAATAATGGTCAGTGTGTGTGTGGGGAGTGATCGTTAGTGTGTGTGGGGAGTGATGGGTCAGTGTGTGTGTGGTGAGTGATGGTCAGTGAGTGTGTGTGGGGAGTGATGGTCAGTGTGTGTGTGTGGGGAGTGATGGTCAGTGTGTGTGTGGTGAGTGATGGTCAGTGAGTGTGTGTGGGGAGTGATGGTCAGTGTGTGTGTGGGGAGTGATGGTCAGTCTGTGTGTGGGAGTGATGGTCAGTGAGTGTGTGGGGAGTGATGGCCAGTGAGTGTGTGTGGGGAGTGATGTTCAGTGTGTGTGTGGTGAGTGATGGTCAGTGAGTGTGTGTGGGGAGTGATGGTCAGTGTGTGTGTTTGGGGAGTGATGGTCAGTGAGTGTGTGGGGAGTGATGGCCAGTGAGTGTGTGTGGGAGTGATGGTCAGTGAGTGTGTGGGGAGTGATGGCCAGTGAGTGTGTGTGGGGAGTGATGGTCAGTGTGTGTGTGGTGAGTGATGGTCAGTGAGTGTGTGTGGGGAGTGATGGTCAGTGTGTGTGTGTGGGGAGTGATGGTCAGTGTGTGTGTGTGGGGAGTGATTGTCAGTGTGTGTGTGTGGGGAGTGATGGTCAGTGTGTGTGTGGTGAGTGATGGTCAGTGAGTGTGTGTGGGGAGTGATGGTCAGTGTGTGTGTGTGGGGAGTGATGGTCAGTGTGTGTGTGGTGAGTGATGGCCAGTGTGTGTGTGGTGAGTGATGGTCAGTGAGTGTGTGTGGGGAGTGATGGTCAGTGTGTGTGTGGTGAGTGATGGTCAGTGAGTGTGTGTGGGGAGTGATGGTCAGTGTGTGTGTGTGGGGAGTGATGGTCAGTGTGTGTGTGTGGGGAGTGATGGTCAGTGAGTGTGTGGGGAGTGATGGCCAGTGAGTGTGTGTGGGAGTGATGGTCAGTGAGTGTGTGGGGAGTGATGGTCAGTGTGTGTGTGGTGAGTGATGGTCAGTGAGTGTGTGTGGTCAGTGATGGTCAGTGAGTGTGTGTGGGGAGTGATGGTCAGTGTGTGTGTGGTGAGTGATGGTCAGTGTGTGTGTGTGGGGAGTGATTGTCAGTGTGTGTGTGTGGGGAGTGATGGTCAGTGTGTGTGTGGGAGTGATGGTCAGTGTGTGTGGGGAGTGATGGTCAGTGTGTGTGGGGAGTGATGGTCAGTGAGTGTGTGGGGAGTGATGGTCAGTGTGTGTGTGGGGAGTGATGGTCAGTGAGTGTGGGGAGTGATGGTCAGTGTGTGTGGGGAGTGATTGTCAGTGTGTGTGTGGGGAGTGATGGTCAGTGTGTGTGTGGGGAGTGATGATCAGTGTGTGTGTGGGGAGTGATGGTCAGTGAGTGTGGGGAGTGATGGTCAGTGTGTGTGGGGAGTGATTGTCAGTGAGTGTGGGGAGTGATGGTCAGTGTGTATGTGGGGAGTGATGGTCAGTGTGTGTGGGGAGTGATGGTCAGTGTGTGTGTGGGAGTGATGGTCAGTGTGTGTGGGGAGTGATGGTCAGTGTGTGTGGGGAGTGATGGGCAGTGTGTGTGTGGAGTGATGGTCAGTGTGTGTGGGGAGTGATGGTCAGTGTGTGTGGGGAGTGATTGTCAGTGAGTGTGTGGGGAGTGATGGTCAGTGTGTGTGTGTGGAGTGATGGTCAGTGTGTGTGGGGAGTGATGGTCAGTGTGTGTGGGGAGTGATGGTCAGTGAGTGTGTGGGGAGAGATGGTCAGTGTGTGTGGGGAGTGATGGTCAGTGTGTGTGGGGAGTGATGGTCAGTGTGTGTGTGGGGAGTGATGGTCAGTGTGTGGGGAGTGATTGTCAGTGTGTGTGTGTGGTGTGATGGTCAGTGTGTGTGTGGGGAGTGATGGTCAGTGTGTGTGTGGGGAGTGATGGTCAGTGTGCGTGTAGGGAGTGAGTGTGTGTGGGGAGTGATGGTCAGTGTGTGTGGGGAGTGATGGTCAGTATGTGTGGGGTGTGATGGTCAGTGTGTGTGTGGGGAGTGATGGTCAGTGAGTGTGTGGGGAGTGATGGTCAGTGTGTGTGGGGAGTGATGGTCAGTGTGTGTGTGGGGAGTGATGGTCAGTGTGTGTGGGAAGTGATGGTCAGTGTGTGTGGGGAGTGATGGTCAGTGTGTGTGTGGGGAGTGATGGTCAGTGTGTGTGTGGGGAGTGATGGTCAGTGTGTGTGGGGAGTGATGGTCAGTGTGTGTGTGGGGAGTGATTGTCAGTGTGTGTGTGGGGAATGATGGTCAGTGTGTGTGGGGAGTGATGGTCAGTGTGTGTGGGGAGTGATGGTCAGTGTGTGGGGAGTGATGGTCAGTGTGTGTGTGGGGAGTGATGGTCAGTGTGTGTGTGGGGAGTGATGGTCAGTGTGTGTGGGGAGTGATGTTCAGTGTGTCTGTGGGGAGTGATGGTCAGTGTGTGTGGGGAGTGATGGTCAGTGTGTGTGTGGGGAGTGATGGTCAGTGTGTGTGTGGGGAGTGATGGTCAGTGTGTGTGTGGGGAGTGATGGTCAGTGTGTGTGTGGGGAGTGATGGTCAGTGTGTGTGTGGGGAGTGATGGTCAGTGTGCGTGTGGGGAGTGATGGTCAGTGTGTGTGTCGGGAGTGATGATCAGTGTGTGTGGGGGGAGTAATGGTCAGTGAGTGTGTGGGGAGTGAGTGTGTGTGGGGAGTGATGGTCAGTGTGTGTGTGGGGAGTGATGGTCAGTGTGTGTGTGGGGAGTGATGGTCAGTGTGCGTGTGGGGAGTGAGTGTGTGTGGGGAGTGAACGTCAGTGAGTGTGGGGAGTGATGGTCAGTGAGTGTGGGGTGTGATGGTCAGTGTGTGTGGGGTGTGATGGTCAGTGTGTGTGTGTGTGGAGTGATGGTCAGTGTGTGTGTGGTGAGTGATGGTCAGTGTGTGTGTGGGGAGTGATGGCCAGTGAGTGTGTGTGGGGAGTGATGGTCAGTGTGTGTGTGGTGAGTGATGGTCAGTGTGTGTGTGGTGAGTGATGGTCAGTGAGTGTGGGGAGTGATGGCCAGTGAGTGTGTGTGGTGAGTGATGGTCAGTGTGTGTGTGGGGAATGATGGTCAGTGAGTGTGGGGAGTGATGGTCAGTGAGTGTGGGGAGTGATGGTCAGTGTGTGTGTCGGGAGTGATGGTCAGTGTGTGTGGGGAGTGATGGGCAGTGTGTGTGTGGGTGGAGTGATGGTCAGTGTGTGTGTGTGGGGAGTGATGGTCAGTGTGTGTGTCGGGAGTGATGGTCAGTGTGTGTGGGGTGTGATGGTCAGTGTGTGTGTGGGGTGTGATGGTCAGTGTGTGTGTGTGTGGTGTGATGGTCAGTGTGTGTGTGGGGAGTGATGGTCAGTGTGTGTGTGGGGAGTGATGGTCAGTGTGTGTGTTGGGAGTGATGGTCAGTGTGTGTGGGGGGAGTGATGGTCAGTGTGTGCGGGGAGTGATGGTCAGTGTGTGTGGGGAGTGATGATCAGTGTGTGTGTGAGGGGAGTGATGGTCAGTGTGTGTGTGGGGAGTGATGGTCAGTGTGTGTGTGGGAGTGATGGTCAGTGTGTGTGGGGGGAGTGATGGTCAGTGTGTGCGGGGAGTGATGGTCAGTGTGTGTGTGGGGAGTGATGGTCAGTGAGTGTGTGGGGAGTGATGGTCAGTGTGTGTGTGGGGAGTGATGGTCAGTGAGTGTGGGGAGTGATGGTCAGTGTGAGTGTGGAGAGTGATGGTCAGTGTGTGTGGGGAGTGATGGTCAGTGAGTGTGTGGGGAGTGATGGTCAGTGTGTGTGGGGAGTTATGGTCAGTGTGTGTGTGGGGAGTGATGGTCAGTGTGTGTGTCGGGAGTCAAGGTCAGTGTGTGTGTGGGGAGCGATGGTCAGTATGTGGGGGGTGTGATGGTCAGTGTGTGTGTGGGGAGTGATGGTCAGTGTGTGTGTGGGGAGTGATGGTCAGTGTGTGTGGGGAGTGATGGTCAGTGTGTGTGGGGAGTGATGATCAGTGTGTGTGTGGGGAGTGATGGTCAGTGTGTGTGTGGGGAGTGATGGTCAGTGTGTGTGAGGGGAGTGATGGTCAGTGTGTGTGTCGGGAGTGATGGTCAGTGTGTGTGGGGAGTGATGATCAGTGTGTGTGTGGTGAGTGATGGTCAGTGTGTGTGGGGAGTGATGGTCAGTGTGTGTGTGGGGAGTGATGGTCAGTGTGTGTGTCGGGAGTGATGGTCAGTGTGTGTGGGGAGTGATGGTCAGTGTGTGTGTGGGGAGTGATGGTCAGTGTGTGTGGGGAGTGATGGTCAGTGTGTGTGTGGGGAGTGATGGTCAGTGTGTGTGGGGAGTGATGGTCAGTGTGTGTGGGGAGTGATGGTCAGTGTGTGTGTGGGGAGTGATGCTCAGTGTGTGTGGGGAGTGATGATCAGTGTGTGTGTGGGGAGTGATGGTCAGTGTGTGTGTGGGGAGTGATGGTCAGTGTGTGTGTCGGGAGTGATGGTCAGTGTGTGTGTGTGGGGAGTGATGGTCAGTGTGTGTGTGGGGAGTGATGGTCAGTGTGTGTGTCGGGAGTGATGGTCAGTGTGTGTGTGGGGAGTGATGGTCAGTGTGTGTGTCGGGAGTGATGGTCAGTGTGTGTGGGGAGTGATGATCAGTGTGTGTGTGAGGGGAGTGATGGTCAGTGTGTGTGTGGGGAGTGATGGTCAGTGTGTGTGTGGGAGTGATGGTCAGTGTGTGTGGGGGGATTGATGGTCAGTGTGTGTGTGGGGAGTGATGGTCAGTGTGTGCGGGGAGTGATGGTCAGTGTGTGTATGGGGAGTGATGTCAGTGTGTGTGTGGGGAGTGATGGTCAGTGTGTGTGTGGGGAGTGATGGTCAGTGTGTGTTTGGGGAGTGATGGTCAGTGTGTGTGTGGGGAGTGATGGTCAGTGTGTGCGGGGAGTGATGGTCAGTGAGTGTGGGGAGTGATGGTCAGTGTGTGTGGGGGGAGTGATGGTCAGTGTGTGTGTGGGGAGTGATGGTCAGTGTGTGTGTGGGGAGCGATGGTCAGTGTGTGTGTGGGGAGTGATGGTCAGTGTGTGTGTGGTGAGTGATGGTCAGTGTGTGTGTGGGGAGTGATGGTCAGTGTGTGTGGGGAGTGATGGTCAGTGTGTGTGTGGGGAGTGATGGTCAGTGAGTGTGGGGAGTGATGGTCAGTGTGTGTGGGGAATGATGGTCAGTGTGTGTGGGGAGTGATGGTCAGTGTGTGTGGGGAGTGATGGTCTGTGTGTGTGGGGAGTGATGGTCAGTGTGTGTGTGTGGGGAGTGATGGTCAGTGTGTGTGTGGGGAGTGATGGTCAGTGTGTGTGTGTGGGGAGTGATGGTCAGTGTGTGTGTCGGGAGTGATGGTCAGTGTGTGTGTCGGGAGTGATGGTCAGTGTGTGTGGGGAGTGATGGTCAGTGTGTGTGTG
The DNA here is from genome assembly GCF_047496795.1 of Chiloscyllium punctatum. Taxonomy (NCBI): domain Eukaryota; kingdom Metazoa; phylum Chordata; class Chondrichthyes; order Orectolobiformes; family Hemiscylliidae; genus Chiloscyllium; species Chiloscyllium punctatum. The sequence goes on from NC_092766.1 coordinate 10,838,915, forward strand.
GGGAGTGATGGTCAGTGAGTGTGGGGAGTGATGGTCAGTGTGTGTGTGGGGAGTGATGGTCAGTGTGTGTGGGGAGTGATGGGCAGTGTGTGTGTGGGGAGTGATGGTCAGTGTGTGTGTGTGGGGAGTGATGGTCAGTGTGTGTGTGGGGAATGATGGTCAGTGAGTGTGGGGAGTGATGGTCAGTGAGTGTGGGGAGTGATGGTTAGTGTGTGTGTCGGGAGTGATGGTCAGTGTGTGTGGGGAGTGATGGGCAGTGTGTGTGTGGGTGGAGTGATGGTCAGTGTGTGTGTGTGGGGAGTGATGGTCAGTGTGTGTGTCGGGAGTGATGGTCAGTGTGTGTGGGGTGTGATGGTCAGTGTGTGTGTGGGGTGTGATGGTCAGTGTGTGTGTGTGTGGTGTGATGGTCAGTGTGTGTGTGGGGAGTGATGGTCAGTGTGTGTGGGGAGTGATGGTCAGTGTGTGTGTTGGGAGTGATGGTCAGTGTGTGTGGGGTGTGATGGTCAGTGTGTGTGTGGGGTGTGATGGTCAGTGTGTGTGGGGGGAGTGATGGTCAGTGTGTGTGCGGGGAGTGATGGTCAGTGTGTGTGTGGGGAGTGATGGTCAGTGTGTGTGTGGGGAGCGATGGTCAGTATGTGTGGGGTGTGATGGTCAGTGTGTGTGTGGGGAGTGAGTGTGTGTGGGGAGTGATGGTCAGTGAGTGTGTGTGGGGAGCGATGGTCAGTATGTGTGGGGTGTGATGGTCAGTGTGTGTGTGTGGTGTGATGGTCAGTGTGTGTGTGGGGAGTGATGGTCAGTGTGTGTGTGGGGAGTGATGGTCAGTGTGTGTGTGGGGAGTGATGGTCAGTGAGTGTGTGGGGAGTGATGGTCAGTGTGTGTGTGGGGAGTGATGGTCAGTGAGTGTGGGGAGTGATGGTCAGTGTGAGTGTGGAGAGTGATGGTCAGTGTGTGTGGGGAGTGATGGTCAGTGAGTGTGTGGGGAGTGATGGTCAGTGTGTGTGTGTGGTGTGATGGTCAGTGTGTGTGTGGGGAGTGATGGTCAGTGTGTGTGTGGGGAGTGATGGTCAGTGTGCGTGTGGGGAGTGAGTGTGTGTGGGGAGTGATGGTCAGTGTGTATGGGGAGTGATGGTCAGTGTGTGTGGGGAGTGATGGTCAGTGTGTGTGTGGGGAGTAATGGTCAGTGTGTGTGTGGGGAGTGATGGTCAGTGTGTGTGTGGGGAGCGATGGTCAGTATGTGTGGGGTGTGATGGTCAGTGTGTGTGGGGGGAGTGAGTGTGTGTGGGGAGTGATGGTCAGTGAGTGTGTGGGGAGCGATGGTCAGTATGTGTGGGGTGTGATGGTCAGTGAGTGTGGGGTGTGATGGTCAGTGTGTGTGTGTGTGGAGTGATGGTCAGTGTGTGTGTGGGGAATAATGGTCAGTGTGTGTGTGGGGAGTGATCGTTAGTGTGTGTGGGGAGTGATGGGTCAGTGTGTGTGTGGTGAGTGATGGTCAGTGAGTGTGTGTGGGGAGTGATGGTCAGTGTGTGTGTGTGGGGAGTGATGGTCAGTGTGTGTGTGGTGAGTGATGGTCAGTGAGTGTGTGTGGGGAGTGATGGTCAGTGTGTGTGTGGTGAGTGATGGTCAGTGAGTGTGTGTGGGGAGTGATGGTCAGTGTGTGTGTTTGGGGAGTGATGGTCAGTGAGTGTGTGGGGAGTGATGGCCAGTGAGTGTGTGTGGGAGTGATGGTCAGTGAGTGTGTGGGGAGTGATGGCCAGTGAGTGTGTGTGGGGAGTGATGGTCAGTGTGTGTGTGGTGAGTGATGGTCAGTGAGTGTGTGTGGGGAGTGATGGTCAGTGTGTGTGTGTGGGGAGTGATGGTCAGTGTGTGTGTGTGGGGAGTGATTGTCAGTGTGTGTGTGTGGGGAGTGATGGTCAGTGTGTGTGTGGTGAGTGATGGTCAGTGAGTGTGTGTGGGGAGTGATGGTCAGTGTGTGTGTGTGGGGAGTGATGGTCAGTGTGTGTGTGGTGAGTGATGGCCAGTGTGTGTGTGGTGAGTGATGGTCAGTGAGTGTGTGTGGGGAGTGATGGTCAGTGTGTGTGTGGTGAGTGATGGTCAGTGAGTGTGTGTGGGGAGTGATGGTCAGTGTGTGTGTGTGGGGAGTGATGGTCAGTGTGTGTGTGTGGGGAGTGATGGTCAGTGAGTGTGTGGGGAGTGATGGCCAGTGAGTGTGTGTGGGAGTGATGGTCAGTGAGTGTGTGGGGAGTGATGGTCAGTGTGTGTGTGGTGAGTGATGGTCAGTGAGTGTGTGTGGTCAGTGATGGTCAGTGAGTGTGTGTGGGGAGTGATGGTCAGTGTGTGTGTGGTGAGTGATGGTCAGTGTGTGTGTGTGGGGAGTGATTGTCAGTGTGTGTGTGTGGGGAGTGATGGTCAGTGTGTGTGTGGGAGTGATGGTCAGTGTGTGTGGGGAGTGATGGTCAGTGTGTGTGGGGAGTGATGGTCAGTGAGTGTGTGGGGAGTGATGGTCAGTGTGTGTGTGGGGAGTGATGGTCAGTGAGTGTGGGGAGTGATGGTCAGTGTGTGTGGGGAGTGATTGTCAGTGTGTGTGTGGGGAGTGATGGTCAGTGTGTGTGTGGGGAGTGATGATCAGTGTGTGTGTGGGGAGTGATGGTCAGTGAGTGTGGGGAGTGATGGTCAGTGTGTGTGGGGAGTGATTGTCAGTGTGTGTGTGTGGGGAGTGATGGTCAGTGTGTGTGTGGGAGTGATGGTCAGTGTGTGTGGGGAGTGATGGTCAGTGTGTGTGGGGAGTGATGGGCAGTGTGTGTGTGGAGTGATGGTCAGTGTGTGTGGGGAGTGATGGTCAGTGTGTGTGGGGAGTGATTGTCAGTGAGTGTGTGGGGAGTGATGGTCAGTGTGTGTGTGTGGAGTGATGGTCAGTGTGTGTGGGGAGTGATGGTCAGTGTGTGTGGGGAGTGATGGTCAGTGAGTGTGTGGGGAGAGATGGTCAGTGTGTGTGGGGAGTGATGGTCAGTGTGTGTGGGGAGTGATGGTCAGTGTGTGTGTGGGGAGTGATGGTCAGTGTGTGGGGAGTGATTGTCAGTGTGTGTGTGTGGTGTGATGGTCAGTGTGTGTGTGGGGAGTGATGGTCAGTGTGTGTGTGGGGAGTGATGGTCAGTGTGCGTGTAGGGAGTGAGTGTGTGTGGGGAGTGATGGTCAGTGTGTGTGGGGAGTGATGGTCAGTATGTGTGGGGTGTGATGGTCAGTGTGTGTGTGGGGAGTGATGGTCAGTGAGTGTGTGGGGAGTGATGGTCAGTGTGTGTGGGGAGTGATGGTCAGTGTGTGTGTGGGGAGTGATGGTCAGTGTGTGTGGGAAGTGATGGTCAGTGTGTGTGGGGAGTGATGGTCAGTGTGTGTGTGGGGAGTGATGGTCAGTGTGTGTGTGGGGAGTGATGGTCAGTGTGTGTGGGGAGTGATGGTCAGTGTGTGTGTGGGGAGTGATTGTCAGTGTGTGTGTGGGGAATGATGGTCAGTGTGTGTGGGGAGTGATGGTCAGTGTGTGTGGGGAGTGATGGTCAGTGTGTGGGGAGTGATGGTCAGTGTGTGTGTGGGGAGTGATGGTCAGTGTGTGTGTGGGGAGTGATGGTCAGTGTGTGTGGGGAGTGATGTTCAGTGTGTCTGTGGGGAGTGATGGTCAGTGTGTGTGGGGAGTGATGGTCAGTGTGTGTGTGGGGAGTGATGGTCAGTGTGTGTGTGGGGAGTGATGGTCAGTGTGTGTGTGGGGAGTGATGGTCAGTGTGTGTGTGGGGAGTGATGGTCAGTGTGTGTGTGGGGAGTGATGGTCAGTGTGCGTGTGGGGAGTGATGGTCAGTGTGTGTGTCGGGAGTGATGATCAGTGTGTGTGGGGGGAGTAATGGTCAGTGAGTGTGTGGGGAGTGAGTGTGTGTGGGGAGTGATGGTCAGTGTGTGTGTGGGGAGTGATGGTCAGTGTGTGTGTGGGGAGTGATGGTCAGTGTGCGTGTGGGGAGTGAGTGTGTGTGGGGAGTGAACGTCAGTGAGTGTGGGGAGTGATGGTCAGTGAGTGTGGGGTGTGATGGTCAGTGTGTGTGGGGTGTGATGGTCAGTGTGTGTGTGTGTGGAGTGATGGTCAGTGTGTGTGTGGTGAGTGATGGTCAGTGTGTGTGGGGAGTGATGGCCAGTGAGTGTGTGTGGGGAGTGATGGTCAGTGTGTGTGTGGTGAGTGATGGTCAGTGTGTGTGTGGTGAGTGATGGTCAGTGAGTGTGGGGAGTGATGGCCAGTGAGTGTGTGTGGTGAGTGATGGTCAGTGTGTGTGTGGGGAATGATGGTCAGTGAGTGTGGGGAGTGATGGTCAGTGAGTGTGGGGAGTGATGGTCAGTGTGTGTGTCGGGAGTGATGGTCAGTGTGTGTGGGGAGTGATGGGCAGTGTGTGTGTGGGTGGAGTGATGGTCAGTGTGTGTGTGTGGGGAGTGATGGTCAGTGTGTGTGTCGGGAGTGATGGTCAGTGTGTGTGGGGTGTGATGGTCAGTGTGTGTGTGGGGTGTGATGGTCAGTGTGTGTGTGTGTGGTGTGATGGTCAGTGTGTGTGTGGGGAGTGATGGTCAGTGTGTGTGGGGAGTGATGGTCAGTGTGTGTGTTGGGAGTGATGGTCAGTGTGTGTGGGGTGTGATGGTCAGTGTGTGTGTGGGGTGTGATGGTCAGTGTGTGTGGGGGGAGTGATGGTCAGTGTGTGTGCGGGGAGTGATGGTCAGTGTGTGTGTGGGGAGTGATGGTCAGTGTGTGTGTGGGGAGCGATGGTCAGTATGTGTGGGGTGTGATGGTCAGTGTGTGTGTGGGGAGTGAGTGTGTGTGGGGAGTGATGGTCAGTGAGTGTGTGTGGTGTGATGGTCAGTGTGTGTGTGGGGAGTGATGGTCAGTGTGTGTGTGGGGAGTGATGGTCAGTGTGTGTGTGGGGAGTGATGGTCAGTGAGTGTGTGGGGAGTGATGGTCAGTGTGTGTGTGGGGAGTGATGGTCAGTGAGTGTGGGGAGTGATGGTCAGTGTGAGTGTGGAGAGTGATGGTCAGTGTGTGTGGGGAGTGATGGTCAGTGAGTGTGTGGGGAGTGATGGTCAGTGTGTGTGTGTGGTGTGATGGTCAGTGTGTGTGTGGGGAGTGATGGTCAGTGTGTGTGTGGGGAGTGATGGTCAGTGTGCGTGTGGGGAGTGAGTGTGTGTGGGGAGTGATGGTCAGTGTGTATGGGGAGTGATGGTCAGTGTGTGTGGGGAGTGATGGTCAGTGTGTGTGTGGGGAGTAATGGTCAGTGTGTGTGTGGGGAGTGATGGTCAGTGTGTGTGTGGGGAGCGATGGTCAGTATGTGTGGGGTGTGATGGTCAGTGTGTGTGGGGGGAGTGAGTGTGTGTGGGGAGTGATGGTCAGTGAGTGTGTGGGGAGCGATGGTCAGTATGTGTGGGGTGTGATGGTCAGTGAGTGTGGGGTGTGATGGTCAGTGTGTGTGTGTGTGGAGTGATGGTCAGTGTGTGTGTGGGGAATAATGGTCAGTGTGTGTGTGGGGAGTGATCGTTAGTGTGTGTGGGGAGTGATGGGTCAGTGTGTGTGTGGTGAGTGATGGTCAGTGAGTGTGTGTGGGGAGTGATGGTCAGTGTGTGTGTGTGGGGAGTGATGGTCAGTGTGTGTGTGGTGAGTGATGGTCAGTGAGTGTGTGTGGGGAGTGATGGTCAGTGTGTGTGTGGGGAGTGATGGTCAGTCTGTGTGTGGGAGTGATGGTCAGTGAGTGTGTGGGGAGTGATGGCCAGTGAGTGTGTGTGGGGAGTGATGGTCAGTGTGTGTGTGGTGAGTGATGGTCAGTGAGTGTGTGTGGGGAGTGATGGTCAGTGTGTGTGTTTGGGGAGTGATGGTCAGTGAGTGTGTGGGGAGTGATGGCCAGTGAGTGTGTGGGGAGTGATGGTCAGTGTGTGTGTGGGAGTGATGGTCAGTGAGTGTGTGGGGAGTGATGGCCAGTGAGTGTGTGTGGGGAGTGATGGTCAGTGTGTGTGTGGTGAGTGATGGTCAGTGAGTGTGTGTGGGGAGTGATGGTCAGTGTGTGTGTTTGGGGAGTGATGGTCAGTGTGTGCGTGTGGGGAGTGATGGTCAGTGTGTGTGTGTGGGGAGTGATGGTCAGTGTGTGTGTGTGGGGAGTGATGGTCAGTGTGTGTGTGTGGGGAGTGATTGTCAGTGTGTGTGTGTGGGGAGTGATGGTCAGTGTGTGTGTGGTGAGTGATGGTCAGTGAGTGTGTGTGGGGAGTGATGGTCAGTGTGTGTGTGTGGGGAGTGATGGTCAGTGTGTGTGTGGTGAGTGATGGCCAGTGTGTGTGTGGTGAGTGATGGTCAGTGAGTGTGTGTGGGGAGTGATGGTCAGTGTGTGTGTTGTGAGTGATGGTCAGTGAGTGTGTGTGGGGAGTGATGGTCAGTGTGTGTGTGTGGGGAGTGATGGTCAGTGTGTGTGTGTGGGGAGTGATGGTCAGTGAGTGTGTGGGGAGTGATGGCCAGTGAGTGTGTGTGGGAGTGATGGTCAGTGAGTGTGTGGGGAGTGATGGTCAGTGTGTGTGTGGTGAGTGATGGTCAGTGAGTGTGTGTGGTCAGTGATGGTCAGTGAGTGTGTGTGGGGAGTGATGGTCAGTGTGTGTGTGGTGAGTGATGGTCAGTGTGTGTGTGTGGGGAGTGATTGTCAGTGTGTGTGTGTGGGGAGTGATGGTCAGTGTGTGTGTGGGAGTGATGGTCAGTGTGTGTGGGGAGTGATGGTCAGTGTGTGTGGGGAGTGATGGTCAGTGAGTGTGTGGGGAGTGATGGTCAGTGTGTGTGTGGGGAGTGATGGTCAGTGAGTGTGGGGAGTGATGGTCAGTGTGTGTGGGGAGTGATTGTCAGTGTGTGTGTGGGGAGTGATGGTCAGTGTGTGTGTGGGGAGTGATGATCAGTGTGTGTGTGGGGAGTGATGGTCAGTGAGTGTGGGGAGTGATGGTCAGTGTGTGTGGGGAGTGATTGTCAGTGTGTGTGTGTGGGGAGTGATGGTCAGTGTGTGTGTGGGAGTGATGGTCAGTGTGTGTGGGGAGTGATGGTCAGTGTGTGTGGGGAGTGATGGGCAGTGTGTGTGTGGAGTGATGGTCAGTGTGTGTGGGGAGTGATGGTCAGTGTGTGTGGGGAGTGATTGTCAGTGAGTGTGTGGGGAGTGATGGTCAGTGTGTGTGTGTGGAGTGATGGTCAGTGTGTGTGGGGAGTGATGGTCAGTGTGTGTGGGGAGTGATGGTCAGTGAGTGTGTGGGGAGAGATGGTCAGTGTGTGTGGGGAGTGATGGTCAGTGTGTGTGGGGAGTGATGGTCAGTGTGTGTGTGGGGAGTGATGGTCAGTGTGTGGGGAGTGATTGTCAGTGTGTGTGTGTGGTGTGATGGTCAGTGTGTGTGTGGGGAGTGATGGTCAGTGTGTGTGTGGGGAGTGATGGTCAGTGTGCGTGTAGGGAGTGAGTGTGTGTGGGGAGTGATGGTCAGTGTGTGTGGGGAGTGATGGTCAGTATGTGTGGGGTGTGATGGTCAGTGTGTGTGTGGGGAGTGATGGTCAGTGAGTGTGTGGGGAGTGATGGTCAGTGTGTGTGGGGAGTGATGGTCAGTGTGTGTGTGGGGAGTGATGGTCAGTGTGTGTGGGAAGTGATGGTCAGTGTGTGTGGGGAGTGATGGTCAGTGTGTGTGTGGGGAGTGATGGTCAGTGTGTGTGTGGGGAGTGATGGTCAGTGTGTGTGGGGAGTGATGGTCAGTGTGTGTGTGGGGAGTGATTGTCAGTGTGTGTGTGGGGAATGATGGTCAGTGTGTGTGGGGAGTGATGGTCAGTGTGTGTGGGGAGTGATGGTCAGTGTGTGGGGAGTGATGGTCAGTGTGTGTGTGGGGAGTGATGGTCAGTGTGTGTGTGGGGAGTGATGGTCAGTGTGTGTGGGGAGTGATGTTCAGTGTGTCTGTGGGGAGTGATGGTCAGTGTGTGTGGGGAGTGATGGTCAGTGTGTGTGTGGGGAGTGATGGTCAGTGTGTGTGTGGGGAGTGATGGTCAGTGTGTGTGTGGGGAGTGATGGTCAGTGTGTGTGTGGGGAGTGATGGTCAGTGTGTGTGTGGGGAGTGATGGTCAGTGTGCGTGTGGGGAGTGATGGTCAGTGTGTGTGTCGGGAGTGATGATCAGTGTGTGTGGGGGGAGTAATGGTCAGTGAGTGTGTGGGGAGTGAGTGTGTGTGGGGAGTGATGGTCAGTGTGTGTGTGGGGAGTGATGGTCAGTGTGTGTGTGGGGAGTGATGGTCAGTGTGCGTGTGGGGAGTGAGTGTGTGTGGGGAGTGAACGTCAGTGAGTGTGGGGAGTGATGGTCAGTGAGTGTGGGGTGTGATGGTCAGTGTGTGTGGGGTGTGATGGTCAGTGTGTGTGTGTGTGGAGTGATGGTCAGTGTGTGTGTGGTGAGTGATGGTCAGTGTGTGTGTGGGGAGTGATGGCCAGTGAGTGTGTGTGGGGAGTGATGGTCAGTGTGTGTGTGGTGAGTGATGGTCAGTGTGTGTGTGGTGAGTGATGGTCAGTGAGTGTGGGGAGTGATGGCCAGTGAGTGTGTGTGGTGAGTGATGGTCAGTGTGTGTGTGGTGAGTGATGGTCAGTGAATGTGGGGAGTGATGGCCAGTGAGTGTGTGTGGGGAGTGATGGTCAGTGTGTGTGTGGTGAGTGATGGTCAGTGAGTGTGTGTGGGGAGTGATGGTCAGTGTGTGTGTGGTGAGTGATGGTCAGTGAGTGTGTGTGGTCAGTGATGGTCAGTGAGTGTGTGTGGGGAGTGATGGTCAGTGTGTGTGTGTGGGGAGTGATGGTCAGTGTGTGTGTGGGAGTGATGGTCAGTGTGTGTGGGGAGTGATGGGCAGTGAGTGTGGGGAGTGATGGTCAGTGTGTGTGTGTGGGGAGTGATGGTCAGTGTGTGTGTGGGGAGTGATGGTCAGTGTGTGTGGGGAGTGATGGTCAGTGTGAGTGTGCGGGGAGTGATGGTCAGTGTGTGTGGGGAGTGATGGTCAGTGTGTGTGTGTGGGGAGTGATGGTCAGTGTGTGTGGGGAGTGGTGGTCAGTGTGTGTGGGGGGAGTGATGGTCAGTGTGTGTGTGGGGAGTGATGGTCAGTGTGTGTGTGGGGAGCGATGGTCAGTGTGTGTGTGGGGAGTGATGGTCAGTGTGTGTGTGTGGGGAGTGATGGTCAGTGTGTGTGTCGGGAGTGATGGTCAGTGTGTGTGGGGAGTGATGGTCAGTGTGTGTGTGGGGAGTGATGGTCAGTGAGTGTGGGGAGTGATGGTCAGTGTGTGTGGGGAATGATGGTCAGTGTGTGTGGGGAGTGATGGGCAGTGTGTGTGTGGAGTGATGGTCAGTGTGTGTGGGGAGTGATGGTCAGTGTGTGTGGGGAGTGATTGTCAGTGAGTGTGTGGGGAGTGATGGTCAGTGTGTGTGTGTGGAGTGATGGTCAGTGTGTGTGGGGAGTGATGGTCAGTGTGTGTGGGGAGTGATGGTCAGTGAGTGTGTGGGGAGAGATGGTCAGTGTGTGTGGGGAGTGATGGTCAGTGTGTGTGGGGAGTGATGGTCAGTGTGTGTGTGGGGAGTGATGGTCAGTGTGTGGGGAGTGATTGTCAGTGTGTGTGTGTGGTGTGATGGTCAGTGTGTGTGTGGGGAGTGATGGTCAGTGTGTGTGTGGGGAGTGATGGTCAGTGTGCGTGTAGGGAGTGAGTGTGTGTGGGGAGTGATGGTCAGTGTGTGTGGGGAGTGATGGTCAGTATGTGTGGGGTGTGATGGTCAGTGTGTGTGTGGGGAGTGATGGTCAGTGAGTGTGTGGGGAGTGATGGTCAGTGTGTGTGGGGAGTGATGGTCAGTGTGTGTGTGGGGAGTGATGGTCAGTGTGTGTGGGAAGTGATGGTCAGTGTGTGTGGGGAGTGATGGTCAGTGTGTGTGTGGGGAGTGATGGTCAGTGTGTGTGTGGGGAGTGATGGTCAGTGTGTGTGGGGAGTGATGGTCAGTGTGTGTGTGGGGAGTGATTGTCAGTGTGTGTGTGGGGAATGATGGTCAGTGTGTGTGGGGAGTGATGGTCAGTGTGTGTGGGGAGTGATGGTCAGTGTGTGGGGAGTGATGGTCAGTGTGTGTGTGGGGAGTGATGGTCAGTGTGTGTGTGGGGAGTGATGGTCAGTGTGTGTGGGGAGTGATGTTCAGTGTGTCTGTGGGGAGTGATGGTCAGTGTGTGTGGGGAGTGATGGTCAGTGTGTGTGTGGGGAGTGATGGTCAGTGTGTGTGTGGGGAGTGATGGTCAGTGTGTGTGTGGGGAGTGATGGTCAGTGTGTGTGTGGGGAGTGATGGTCAGTGTGTGTGTGGGGAGTGATGGTCAGTGTGCGTGTGGGGAGTGATGGTCAGTGTGTGTGTCGGGAGTGATGATCAGTGTGTGTGGGGGGAGTAATGGTCAGTGAGTGTGTGGGGAGTGAGTGTGTGTGGGGAGTGATGGTCAGTGTGTGTGTGGGGAGTGATGGTCAGTGTGTGTGTGGGGAGTGATGGTCAGTGTGCGTGTGGGGAGTGAGTGTGTGTGGGGAGTGAACGTCAGTGAGTGTGGGGAGTGATGGTCAGTGAGTGTGGGGTGTGATGGTCAGTGTGTGTGGGGTGTGATGGTCAGTGTGTGTGTGTGTGGAGTGATGGTCAGTGTGTGTGTGGTGAGTGATGGTCAGTGTGTGTGTGGGGAGTGATGGCCAGTGAGTGTGTGTGGGGAGTGATGGTCAGTGTGTGTGTGGTGAGTGATGGTCAGTGTGTGTGTGGTGAGTGATGGTCAGTGAGTGTGGGGAGTGATGGCCAGTGAGTGTGTGTGGTGAGTGATGGTCAGTGTGTGTGTGGTGAGTGATGGTCAGTGAATGTGGGGAGTGATGGCCAGTGAGTGTGTGTGGGGAGTGATGGTCAGTGTGTGTGTGGTGAGTGATGGTCAGTGAGTGTGTGTGGGGAGTGATGGTCAGTGTGTGTGTGGTGAGTGATGGTCAGTGAGTGTGTGTGGTCAGTGATGGTCAGTGAGTGTGTGTGGGGAGTGATGGTCAGTGTGTGTGTGTGGGGAGTGATGGTCAGTGTGTGTGTGGGAGTGATGGTCAGTGTGTGTGGGGAGTGATGGGCAGTGAGTGTGGGGAGTGATGGTCAGTGTGTGTGTGTGGGGAGTGATGGTCAGTGTGTGTGTGGGGAGTGATGGTCAGTGTGTGTGGGGAGTGATGGTCAGTGTGAGTGTGCGGGGAGTGATGGTCAGTGTGTGTGGGGAGTGATGGTCAGTGTGTGTGTGTGGGGAGTGATGGTCAGTGTGTGTGGGGAGTGGTGGTCAGTGTGTGTGGGGGGAGTGATGGTCAGTGTGTGTGTGGGGAGTGATGGTCAGTGTGTGTGTGGGGAGCGATGGTCAGTGTGTGTGTGGGGAGTGATGGTCAGTGTGTGTGTGTGGGGAGTGATGGTCAGTGTGTGTGTCGGGAGTGATGGTCAGTGTGTGTGGGGAGTGATGGTCAGTGTGTGTGTGGGGAGTGATGGTCAGTGAGTGTGGGGAGTGATGGTCAGTGTGTGTGGGGAATGATGGTCAGTGTGTGTGGGGAGTGATGGTCAGTGTGTGTGGGGAGTGATGGTCAGTGTGTGTGTGGGGAGTGATGGTCAGTGTGTGCTTGTGGGGAGTGATGGTCAGTGTGTGTGTGGGGAGTGATGGTCAGTGTGTGTGTCGGGAGTGATGGTCAGTGTGTGTGGGGAGTGATGGTCAGTGTGTGTGGGGAGTGATGGTCAGTGTGTGCGGGGAGTGATGGTCAGTGTGTGTGGGGAGTGATGGTCTGTGTGTGTGGGGAGTGATGGTCAGTGTGTGCTTGTGGGGAGTGATGGTCAGTGTGTGTGTGGGGAGTGATGGTCAGTGTGTGTGTCGGGAGTGATGGTCAGTGTGTGTGGGGAGTGATGGTCAGTGTGTGTGGGGAGTGATGGGCAGTGTGTGTGTGGGGAGTGATGGTCAGTGTGTGTGTGGGGAGTGATGGTCAGTGTGTGTGCGGAGTGATGGTCAGTGTGTGCGGGGAGTGATGGTCAGTGAGTGTGGGGAGAGATGGTCAGTGAGTGTGGGGAGTGATGGTCAGTGTGTGTGGGGAGTGATGGTCAGTGTGTGTGGGGAGTGATGGTCAGTGTGTGTGGGGAGTGATGGTCAGTGTGTGTGTGGGGAGTGATGGTCAGTGTGTGTGGGGAGTGATGGTCAGTGTGTGTGTGGGGAGTGATGGTCAGTGAGTGTGGGGAGTGATGGTCAGTGTGTGTGTGGGGAGTGATGGTCAGTGTGTGTGGGGAGTGATGGGCAGTGTGTGTGTGGGGAGTGATGGTCAGTGTGTGTGTGTGGGGAGTGATGGTCAGTGTGTGTGTCGGGAGTGATGGTCAGTGTGTGTGGGGAGTGATGGGCAGTGTGTGTGTGGGTGGAGTGATGGTCAGTGTGTGTGTGTGTGGTGTGATGGTCAGTGTGTGTGTGGGGAGTGATGGTCAGTGTGTGTGGGGAGTGATGGTCAGTGTGTGTGTCGGGAGTGATGGTCAGTGAGTGTGGGGAGTGATGGTCAGTGTGTGTGTGGGGAGTGATGGTCAGTGTGTGTGTCGGGAGTGATGGTCAGTGAGTGTGGGGAGTGATGGTCAGTGTGTGTGTGGGGAGTGATGGTCAGTGAGTGTGGGGAGTGATGGTCAGTGTGTGTCGGGAGTGATGGTCAGTGTGTGTGGGGAGTGATGGTCATTGTGTGTGTGGAGTGATGGTCAGTGTGTGTGGGGAGTGATGGGCAGTGTGTGTGTGGGTGGAGTGATGGTCAGTGTGTGTGTGTTGGGAGTGATGGTCAGTGTGTGTGTCGGGAGTGATGGTCAGTGTGTGTGGGGTGTGATGGTCAGTGTGTGTGTGGGGTGTGATGGTCAGTGTGTGTGTGTGTGGTGTGATGGTCAGTGTGTGTGTGGGGAGTGATGGTCAGTGTGTGTGGGGAGTGATGGTCAGTGTGTGTGTCGGGAGTGATGGTCAGTGTGTGTGGGGTGTGATGGTCAGTGTGTGTGTGGGGTGTGATGTTCAGTGTGTGTGTGGGGTGTGATGGTCAGTGTGTGTGTGGGGAGTGATGGTCAGTGAGTGTGTGGGGAGTGATGGTCAGTGTGTGTGCGGGGAGTGATGGTCAGTGTGTGTGTGGGGTGTGATGGTCAGTGTGTGTGTGGGGAGTGAGTGTGTGTGGGGAGTGATGGTCAGTGAGTGTGTGTGGGGAGCGATGGTCAGTATGTGTGGGGTGTGATGGTCAGTGTGTGTGTGTGGTGTGATGGTCAGTGTGTGTGTGTGGTGTGATGGTCAGTGTGTGTGTGGGGAGTGATGGTCAGTGTGTGTGTGGGGAGTGATGGTCAGTGTGTGTGTGTGGAGTGATGGTCAGTGAGTGTGTGGGGAGTGATGGTCAGTGTGTGTGTGGGGAGTGATGGTCAGTGTGTGTGTGGGGAGTGATGGTCAGTGTGTGTGTGGGGAGTGATGGTCAGTGTGCGTGTGGGGAGTGATGGTCAGTGTGTGTGTCGGGAGTGATGGTCAGTGTGTGTGGGGGGAGTGATGGTCAGTGAGTGTGTGGGGAGTGATGGTCAGTGTGTGTGTGGGGAGTGATGGTCAGTGTGTGTGTGGGGAGTGATGGTCAGTGTGTGTGGGGAGTGATGGTCAGTGTGCGTGTGGGGAGTGAGTGTGTGTGGGGAGTGATGGTCAGTGTGTGTGTGGGGAGTGATGGTCAGTGTGTGTGTGGGGAGTGATGGTCAGTGTGCGTGTGGGGAGTGAGTGTGTGTGGGGAGTGATGGTCAGTGAGTGTGGGGAGTGATGGTCAGTGTGTGTGTGGGGAGTGATGGTCAGTGTGCGTGTGGGGAGTGAGTGTGTGTGGGGAGTGATTGTCAGTGAGTGTGTGGGGAGCGATGGTCAGTGTGTGTGGGGTGTGATGGTCAGTGTGTGTGGGGTGTGATGGTCAGTGTGTGTGGGGTGTGATGGTCAGTGTGTGTGTGTGTGGAGTGATGGTCAGTGTGTGTGTGGTGAGTGATGGTCAGTGTGTGTGTGGGGAGTGATGGCCAGTGAGTGTGTGTGGGGAGTGATGGTCAGTGTGTGTGTTGTGAGTGATGGTCAGTGTGTGTGTGGTGAGTGATGGTCAGTGAGTGTGGGGAGTGATGGCCAGTGAGTGTGTGTGGGGAGTGATGGTCAGTGTGTGTGTGGTGAGTGATGGTCAGTGTGTGTGTGTGGGGAGTGATTGTCAGTGTGTGTGTGTGGGGAGTGATGGTCAGTGTGTGTGTGGGGAGTGATGGTCAGTGAGTGTGTGGGGAGCGATGGTCAGTATGTGTGGGGTGTGATGGTCAGTGTGTGTGGGGGGAGTGATGGTCAGTGTGTGTGTGTGTGTGGAGTGATGGTCAGTGAGTGTGGGGAGTGATGGCCAGTGAGTGTGTGTGGGGAGTGATGGTCAGTGTGTGTGTGGTGAGTGATGGTCAGTGAGTGTGTGTGGGGAGTGATGGTCAGTGTGTGTGTGGTGAGTGATGGTCAGTGAGTGTGTGTGGTCAGTGATGGTCAGTGAGTGTGTGTGGGGAGTGATGGTCAGTGTGTGTGTGTGGGGAGTGATGGTCAGTGTGTGTGTGGGAGTGATGGTCAGTGTGTGTGGGGAGTGATGGTCAGTGTGTGTGGGGAGTGATGGTCAGTGTGTGTGGGGAGTGATGGTCAGTGTGTGTGTGGGGAGTGATGGTCAGTGAGTGTGGGGAGTGATGGTATGTGTGTGTGTGGGGAGTGATGGTCAGTGTGTGTGTGGGGAGTGATGGTCAGTGTGTGTGTGTGGGGAGTGATGGTCAGTGTGTGTGTGGGGAGTGATGGTCAGTGTGTGTGGGGAGTGATGGTCAGTGTGAGTGTGCGGGGAGTGATGGTCAGTGTGTGTGGGGAGTGATGGTCAGTGTGTGTGTGTGGGGAGTGATGGTCAGTGTGTGTGGGGAGTGATGGTCAGTGTGTGTGGGGGGAGTGATGGTCAGTGTGTGTGTGGGGAGTGATGGTCAGTGTGTGTGTGGGGAGCGATGGTCAGTGTGTGTGTGGGGAGTGATGGTCAGTGTGTGTGTGTGGGGAGTGATGGTCAGTGTGTGTGTCGGGAGTGATGGTCAGTGTGTGTGGGGAGTGATGGTCAGTGTGTGTGTGGGGAGTGATGGTCAGTGAGTGTGGGGAGTGATGGTCAGTGTGTGTGGGGAATGATGGTCAGTGTGTGTGGGGAGTGATGGTCAGTGTGTGTGGGGAGTGATGGTCTGTGTGTGTGGGGAGTGATGGTCAGTGTGTGTGTGTGGGGAGTGATGGTCAGTGTGTGTGTGGGGAGTGATGGTCAGTGTGTGTGTGTGGGGAGTGATGGTCAGTGTGTGTGTCGGGAGTGATGGTCAGTGTGTGTGGGGAGTGATGGGCAGTGTGTGTGTGGGTGGAGTGATGGTCAGTGTGTGTGTGGGGAGTGATGGTCAGTGTGTGTGTGTGGGGAGTGATGGTCAGTGTGTGTGTCGGGAGTGATGGTCAGTGTGTGTGGGGAGTGATGGGCAGTGTGTGTGTGGGTGGAGTGATGGTCAGTGTGTGTGTGGGGAGTGATGGTCAGTGTGTGTGTCGGGAGTGATGGTCAGTGTGTGTGGGGAGTGATGGTCAGTGTGTGTGTGGGGAGTGATGGTCAGTGAGTGTGGGGAGTGATGGTCAGTGTGTGTGTGGGGAGTGATGGTCAGTGTGTGTGGGGAGTGATGGGCAGTGTGTGTGTGGGGAGTGATGGTCAGTGTGTGTGTGTGGGGAGTGATGGTCAGTGTGTGTGTCGGGAGTGATGGTCAGTGTGTGTGGGGAGTGATGGTCAGTGTGTGTGGGGAGGGATGGTCAGTGTGTGTGGGGAGTGATGGGCAGTGTGTGTGTGGGTGGAGTGATGGTCAGTGTGTGTGTGGGGAGTGATGGTCAGTGTGTGTGGGGTGTGATGGTCAGTGTGTGTGTGTGGGGAGTGATGGTCAGTGAGTGTGGGGAGTGATGGGCAGTGTGTGTGTGGGTGGAGTGATGGTCAGTGTGTGTGTGTGGGGAGTGATGGTCAGTGTGTGTGTGGGGAGTGATGGTCAGTGTGTGGGGAGTGATGGTCAGTGAGTGTGGGGAGTGATGGTCAGTGTGTGTGGGGAGTGATGGTCAGTGTGTGTGTGGGGAGTGATGGTCAGTGTGTGTGGGGAGTGATGGTCAGTGTGTGTATGGGGAGTGATGGTCAGTGTGTGTGTGGGGAGTGATGGTCAGTGAGTGTGGGGAGTGATGGTCAGTGTGTGTGTGGGGAGTGATGGTCAGTGAGTGTGGGGAGTGATGGTCAGTGTGTGTGGGGAGTGATGGTCAGTGTGTGTGGGGAGTGATGGTCAGTGTGTGTGTGGGGAGTGATGGTCAGTGTGTGTGTGGAGTGATGATCAGTGTGTGTGGGGAGTGATGGGCAGTGTGTGTGTGGGTGGAGTGATGGTCAGTGTGTGTGTGTGGGGAGTGATGGTCAGTGTGTGTGTCGGGAGTGATGGTCAGTGTGTGTGTGTGGGGAGTGATGGTCAGTGTGTGTGTCGGGAGTGATGGTCAGTGTGTGTGGGGGGAGTGATGGTCAGTGTGTGTGGGGGGAGTGATGGTCAGTGTGTGTGGGGGGAGTGATGGTCAGTGTGTGTGTGGGGAGTGATGGTCAGTGTGTGTGGGGAGTGATGGTCAGTGTGTGTGTGGGGAGTGATGGTCAGTGTGTGTGGGGTGTGATGGTCAGTGTGTGTGTGGGTTGTGATGGTCAGTGTGTGTGTGTGTGGTGTGATGGTCAGTGTGTGTGTGGGGAGTGATGGTCAGTGTGTGTGGGGAGTGATGGTCAGTGTGTGTGTCGGGAGTGATGGTCAGTGTGTGTGTGGGGTGTGATGGTCAGTGTGTGTGTGGGGTGTGATGGTCAGTGTGTGTGTGGGGAGTGATGGTCAGTGTGTGTGCGGGGAGTGATGGTCAGTGTGTGTGTGGGGAGTGATGGTCAGTGTGTGTGTGGGGAGCGATGGTCAGTATGTGTGGGGTGTGATGGTCAGTGTGTGTGTGGGGAGTGAGTGTGTGTGGGGAGTGATGGTCAGTGAGTGTGTGTGGGGAGCGATGGTCAGTATGTGTGGGGTGTGATGGTCAGTGTGTGTGTGTGGTGTGATGGTCAGTGTGTGTGTGTGGTGTGATGGTCAGTGTGTGTGTGGGGAGTGATGGTCAGTGTGTGTGTGGGGAGTGATGGTCAGTGTGTGTGTGGGGAGTGATGGTCAGTGAGTGTGTGGGGAGTGATGGTCAGTGTGTGTGTGGGGAGTGATGGTCAGTGAGTGTGGGGAGTGATGGTCAGTGTGAGTGTGGAGAGTGATGGTCAGTGTGTGTGGGGAGTGATGGTCAGTGAGTGTGTGGGGAGTGATGGTCAGTGTGTGTGTGTGGTGTGATGGTCAGTGTGTGTGTGGGGAGTGATGGTCAGTGTGTGTGTGGGGAGTGATGGTCAGTGAGTGTGGGGAGTGATGGTCAGTGTGTGTGTGGGGAGTGAGTGTGTGTGGGGAGTGATGGTCAGTGTGTATGGGGAGTGATGGTCAGTGTGTGTGGGGAGTGATGGTCAGTGTGTGTGTGGGGAGTAATGGTCAGTGTGTGTGTGGGGAGTGATGGTCAGTGTGTGTGTGGGGAGCGATGGTCAGTATGTGTGGGGTGTGATGGTCAGTGTGTGTGGGGGGAGTGAGTGTGTGTGGGGAGTGATGGTCAGTGAGTGTGTGGGGAGCGATGGTCAGTATGTGTGGGGTGTGATGGTCAGTGAGTGTGGGGTGTGATGGTCAGTGTGTGTGTGTGTGTGGAGTGATGGTCAGTGTGTGTGTGGGGAATAATGGTCAGTGTGTGTGTGGGGAGTGATGGTTAGTGTGTGTGGGGAGTGATGGTCAGTGTGTGTGTGGTGAGTGATGGTCAGTGAGTGTGTGTGGGGAGTGATGGTCAGTGTGTGTGTGTGGGGAGTGATGGTCAGTGTGTGTGTGGTGAGTGATGGTCAGTGAGTGTGTGTGGGGAGTGATGGTCAGTGTGTGTGTGTGGGGAGTGATGGTCAGTGTGTGTGTGGGAGTGATGGTCAGTGAGTGTGTGGGGAGTGATGGCCAGTGAGTGTGTGTGGGGAGTGATGGTCAGTGTGTGTGTGGTGAGTGATGGTCAGTGAGTGTGTGTGGGGAGTGATGGTCAGTGTGTGTGTTTGGGGAGTGATGGTCAGTGAGTGTGTGGGAAGTGATGGCCAGTGAGTGTGTGTGGGGAGTGATGGTCAGTGTGTGTGGGGAGTGATGGTCAGTGAGTGTGTGGGGAGTGATGGCCAGTGAGTGTGTGTGGGGAGTGATGGTCAGTGAGTGTGTGGGGAGTGATGGCCAGTGAGTGTGTGTGGGGAGTGATGGTCAGTGTGTGTGTGGTGAGTGATGGTCAGTGAGTGTGTGTGGGGAGTGATGGTCAGTGTGTGTGTGTGGGGAGTGATGGTCAGTGTGTGTGTGAGAGTGATGGTCAGTGAGTGTGTGGGGAGTGATGGTCAATGTGTGTGTGGTGAGTGATGGTCAGTGAATGTGTGTGGTCAGTGATGGTCAGTGAGTGTGTGTGGGGAGTGATGGTCAGTGTGTGTGTGGTGAGTGATGGTCAGTGTGTGTGTGTGGGGAGTGATTGTCAGTGTGTGTGTGTGGGGAGTGATGGTCAGTGTGTGTGTGGGAGTGATGGTCAGTGTGTGTGGGGAGTGATGGTCAGTGTGTGTGGGGAGTGATGGTCAGTGTGAGTGTGGAGAGTGATGGTCAGTGTGTGTGTGGGGAGTGATGGTCAGTGAGTGTGTGGGGAGTGATGGTCAGTGTGTGTGTGGGGAGTGATGGTCAGTGTGTGTGTGGGGAGTGATGGTCAGTGAGTGTGGGGAGTGATGGTCAGTGTGTGTGGGGAGTGATTGTCAGTGTGTGTGTGGGGAGTGATGGTCAGTGTGTGTGTGTGGAGTGATGGTCAGTGTGTGTGGGGAGTGATGGTCAGTGTGTGTGGGGAGTGATTGTCAGTGAGTGTGTGGGGAGTGATGGTCAGTGTGTGTGTGGGGAGTGATGGTCAGTGTGTGTGTGTGGAGTGATGGTCATTGTGTGTGGGGAGTGATGGTCAGTGTGTGTGGGGAGTGATTGTCAGTGAGTGTGTGGGGAGAGATGGTCAGTGTGTGTGGGGAGTGATGGTCAGTGTGTGGGGAGTGATGGTCAGTGTGTGTGTGTGGTGTGATGGTCAGTGTGTGTGTGGGGAGTGATGGTCAGTGTGTGTGTGGGGAGTGATGGTCAGTGTGCGTGTAGGGAGTGAGTGTGTGTGGGGAGTGATGGTCAGTGTGTGTGGGGAGTGATGGTCAGTATGTGTGGGGTGTGATGGTCAGTGTGTGTGTGGGGAGTGATGGTCAGTGAGTGTGTGGGGAGTGATGGTCAGTGTGTGTGGGGAGTGATGGTCAGTGTGTGTGTGGGGAGTGATGGTCAGTGTGTGTGGGGAGTGATGGTCAGTGTGTGTGTGGGGAGTGATGGTCAGTGTGTGTGGGGAGTGATGGTCAGTGTGTGTGTGGGGAGTGATGGTCAGTGTGTGTGTGGGGAGTGATGGTCAGTGTGCGTGTGGGGAGTGATGGTCAGTGTGTGTGTCGGGAGTGATGGTCAGTGTGTGTGGGGGGAGTGATGGTCAGTGAGTGTGTGGGGAGTGAGTGTGTGTGGGGAGTGATGGTCAGTGTGTGTGTGGGGAGTGATGGTCAGTGTGTGTGTGGGGAGTGATGGTCAGTGTGTGTGTGGGGAGTGATGGTCAGTGTGCGTGTGGGGAGTGAGTGTGTGTGGGGAGTGATGGTCAGTGAGTGTGGGGAGTGATGGTCAGTGTGTGTGTGGGGAGTGATGGTCAATGTGCGTGTGGGGAGTGAGTGTGTGTGGGGAGTGATGGTCAGTGAGTGTGTGGGGAGCGATGGTCAGTGTGCGTGTGGGGAGTGAGTGTGTGTGGGGTGTGATGGTCAGTGAGTGTGTGGGGAGTGATGGTCAGTGTGTGTGGGGTGTGATGGTCAGTGTGTGTGGGGTGTGATGGTCAGTGTGTGTGTGTGTGGAGTGATGGTCAGTGTGTGTGTGGTGAGTGATGGTCCGTGTGTGTGTGGGGAGTGATGGCCAGTGAGTGTGTGTGGGGAGTGATGGTCAGTGTGTGTGTGGTGAGTGATGGTCAGTGTGTGTGTGGTGAGTGATGGTCAGTGTGTGTGTGGTGAGTGATGGTCAGTGTGTGTGTGTGGGGAGTGATTGTCAGTGTGTGTGTGTGGGGAGTGATGGTCAGTGTGTGTGTGGGGAGTGATGGTCAGTGAGTGTGTGGGGAGCGATGGTCAGTATGTGTGGGGTGTGATGGTCAGTGTGTGTGGGGGGAGTGATGGTCAGTGTGTGTGTGTGTGTGGAGTGATGGTCAGTGAATGTGGGGAGTGATGGCCAGTGAGTGTGTGTGGGGAGTGATGGTCAGTGTGTGTGTGGTGAGTGATGGTCAGTGAATGTGTGTGGGGAGTGATGCTCAGTGTGTGTGTGGTGAGTGATGGTCAGTGAGTGTGTGTGGTCAGTGATGGTCAGTGAGTGTGTGTGGGGAGTGATGGTCAGTGTGTGTGTGTGGGGAGTGATGGTCAGTGTGTGTGTGGGAGTGATGGTCAGTGTGTGTGGGGAGTGATGGTCAGTGTGTGTGGGGAGTGATGGTCAGTGTGTGTGTGGGGAGTGATGGTCAGTGAGTGTGGGGAGTGATGGTATGTGTGTGTGTGGGGAGTGATGGTCAGTGTGTGTGTGGGGTGTGATGGTCAGTGAGTGTGGGGAGTGATGGTCAGTGTGTGTGGGGAGTGATGGTCAGTGTGTGTGTTGGGAGTGATGGTCAGTGTGTGTGGGGTGTGATGGTCAGTGTGTGTGTGGGGTGTGATGGTCAGTGTGTGTGGGGGGAGTGATGGTCAGTGTGTGTGCGGGGAGTGATGGTCAGTGTGTGTGTGGGGAGTGATGGTCAGTGTGTGTGTGGGGAGCGATGGTCAGTATGTGTGGGGTGTGATGGTCAGTGTGTGTGTGGGGAGTGAGTGTGTGTGGGGAGTGATGGTCAGTGAGTGTGTGTGGGGAGCGATGGTCAGTATGTGTGGGGTGTGATGGTCAGTGTGTGTGTGTGGTGTGATGGTCAGTGTGTGTGTGGGGAGTGATGGTCAGTGTGTGTGTGGGGAGTGATGGTCAGTGTGTGTGTGGGGAGTGATGGTCAGTGAGTGTGTGGGGAGTGATGGTCAGTGTGTGTGTGGGGAGTGATGGTCAGTGAGTGTGGGGAGTGATGGTCAGTGTGAGTGTGGAGAGTGATGGTCAGTGTGTGTGGGGAGTGATGGTCAGTGAGTGTGTGGGGAGTGATGGTCAGTGTGTGTGTGTGGTGTGATGGTCAGTGTGTGTGTGGGGAGTGATGGTCAGTGTGTGTGTGGGGAGTGATGGTCAGTGTGCGTGTGGGGAGTGAGTGTGTGTGGGGAGTGATGGTCAGTGTGTATGGGGAGTGATGGTCAGTGTGTGTGGGGAGTGATGGTCAGTGTGTGTGTGGGGAGTAATGGTCAGTGTGTGTGTGGGGAGTGATGGTCAGTGTGTGTGTGGGGAGCGATGGTCAGTATGTGTGGGGTGTGATGGTCAGTGTGTGTGGGGGGAGTGAGTGTGTGTGGGGAGTGATGGTCAGTGAGTGTGTGGGGAGCGATGGTCAGTATGTGTGGGGTGTGATGGTCAGTGAGTGTGGGGTGTGATGGTCAGTGTGTGTGTGTGTGGAGTGATGGTCAGTGTGTGTGTGGGGAATAATGGTCAGTGTGTGTGTGGGGAGTGATCGTTAGTGTGTGTGGGGAGTGATGGGTCAGTGTGTGTGTGGTGAGTGATGGTCAGTGAGTGTGTGTGGGGAGTGATGGTCAGTGTGTGTGTGTGGGGAGTGATGGTCAGTGTGTGTGTGGTGAGTGATGGTCAGTGAGTGTGTGTGGGGAGTGATGGTCAGTGTGTGTTTGGGGAGTGATGGTCAGTCTGTGTGTGGGAGTGATGGTCAGTGAGTGTGTGGGGAGTGATGGCCAGTGAGTGTGTGTGGGGAGTGATGGTCAGTGTGTGTGTGGTGAGTGATGGTCAGTGAGTGTGTGTGGGGAGTGATGGTCAGTGTGTGTGTTTGGGGAGTGATGGTCAGTGAGTGTGTGGGGAGTGATGGCCAGTGAGTGTGTGTGGGAGTGATGGTCAGTGAGTGTGTGGGGAGTGATGGCCAGTGAGTGTGTGTGGGGAGTGATGGTCAGTGTGTGTGTGGTGAGTGATGGTCAGTGAGTGTGTGTGGGGAGTGATGGTCAGTGTGTGTGTTTGGGGAGTGATGGTCAGTGTGTGCGTGTGGGGAGTGATGGTCAGTGTGTGTGTGTGGGGAGTGATGGTCAGTGTGTGTGTGTGGGGAGTGATGGTCAGTGTGTGTGTGTGGGGAGTGATTGTCAGTGTGTGTGTGTGGGTAGTGATGGTCAGTGTGTGTGTGGTGAGTGATGGTCAGTGAGTGTGTGTGGGGAGTGATGGTCAGTGTGTGTGTGTGGGGAGTGATGGTCAGTGTGTGTGTGGTGAGTGATGGCCAGTGTGTGTGTGGTGAGTGATGGTCAGTGAGTGTGTGTGGGGAGTGATGGTCAGTGTGTGTGTGGTGAGTGATGGTCAGTGAGTGTGTGTGGGGAGTGATGGTCAGTGTGTGTGTGTGGGGAGTGATGGTCAGTGTGTGTGTGTGGGGAGTGATGGTCAGTGAGTGTGTGGGGAGTGATGGCCAGTGAGTGTGTGTGGGAGTGATGGTCAGTGAGTGTGTGGGGAGTGATGGTCAGTGTGTGTGTGGTGAGTGATGGTCAGTGAGTGTGTGTGGTCAGTGATGGTCAGTGAGTGTGTGTGGGGAGTGATGGTCAGTGTGTGTGTGGTGAGTGATGGTCAGTGTGTGTGTGTGGGGAGTGATTGTCAGTGTGTGTGTGTGGGGAGTGATGGTCAGTGTGTGTGTGGGAGTGATGGTCAGTGTGTGTGGGGAGTGATGGTCAGTGTGTGTGGGGAGTGATGGTCAGTGAGTGTGTGGGGAGTGATGGTCAGTGTGTGTGTGGGGAGTGATGGTCAGTGAGTGTGGGGAGTGATGGTCAGTGTGTGTGGGGAGTGATTGTCAGTGTGTGTGTGGGGAGTGATGGTCAGTGTGTGTGTGGGGAGTGATGATCAGTGTGTGTGTGGGGAGTGATGGTCAGTGAGTGTGGGGAGTGATGGTCAGTGTGTGTGGGGAGTGATTGTCAGTGTGTGTGTGTGGGGAGTGATGGTCAGTGTGTGTGTGGGAGTGATGGTCAGTGTGTGTGGGGAGTGATGGTCAGTGTGTGTGGGGAGTGATGGGCAGTGTGTGTGTGGAGTGATGGTCAGTGTGTGTGGGGAGTGATGGTCAGTGTGTGTGGGGAGTGATTGTCAGTGAGTGTGTGGGGAGTGATGGTCAGTGTGTGTGTGTGGAGTGATGGTCAGTGTGTGTGGGGAGTGATGGTCAGTGTGTGTGGGGAGTGATGGTCAGTGAGTGTGTGGGGAGAGATGGTCAGTGTGTGTGGGGAGTGATGGTCAGTGTGTGTGGGGAGTGATGGTCAGTGTGTGTGTGGGGAGTGATGGTCAGTGTGTGGGGAGTGATTGTCAGTGTGTGTGTGTGGTGTGATGGTCAGTGTGTGTGTGGGGAGTGATGGTCAGTGTGTGTGTGGGGAGTGATGGTCAGTGTGCGTGTAGGGAGTGAGTGTGTGTGGGGAGTGATGGTCAGTGTGTGTGGGGAGTGATGGTCAGTATGTGTGGGGTGTGATGGTCAGTGTGTGTGTGGGGAGTGATGGTCAGTGAGTGTGTGGGGAGTGATGGTCAGTGTGTGTGGGGAGTGATGGTCAGTGTGTGTGTGGGGAGTGATGGTCAGTGTGTGTGGGAAGTGATGGTCAGTGTGTGTGGGGAGTGATGGTCAGTGTGTGTGTGGGGAGTGATGGTCAGTGTGTGTGTGGGGAGTGATGGTCAGTGTGTGTGGGGAGTGATGGTCAGTGTGTGTGTGGGGAGTGATTGTCAGTGTGTGTGTGGGGAATGATCGTCAGTGTGTGTGGGGAGTGATGGTCAGTGTGTGTGGGGAGTGATGGTCAGTGTGTGGGGAGTGATGGTCAGTGTGTGTGTGGGGAGTGATGGTCAGTGTGTGTGTGGGGAGTGATGGTCAGTGTGTGTGGGGAGTGATGTTCAGTGTGTCTGTGGGGAGTGATGGTCAGTGTGTGTGGGGAGTGATGGTCAGTGTGTGTGTGGGGAGTGATGGTCAGTGTGTGTGTGGGGAGTGATGGTCAGTGTGTGTGTGGGGAGTGATGGTCAGTGTGTGTGTGGGGAGTGATGGTCAGTGTGTGTGTGGGGAGTGATGGTCAGTGTGCGTGTGGGGAGTGATGGTCAGTGTGTGTGTCGGGAGTGATGATCAGTGTGTGTGGGGGGAGTAATGGTCAGTGAGTGTGTGGGGAGTGAGTGTGTGTGGGGAGTGATGGTCAGTGTGTGTGTGGGGAGTGATGGTCAGTGTGTGTGTGGGGAGTGATGGTCAGTGTGCGTGTGGGGAGTGAGTGTGTGTGGGGAGTGAACGTCAGTGAGTGTGGGGAGTGATGGTCAGTGAGTGTGGGGTGTGATGGTCAGTGTGTGTGGGGTGTGATGGTCAGTGTGTGTGTGTGTGGAGTGATGGTCAGTGTGTGTGTGGTGAGTGATGGTCAGTGTGTGTGTGGGGAGTGATGGCCAGTGAGTGTGTGTGGGGAGTGATGGTCAGTGTGTGTGTGGTGAGTGATGGTCAGTGTGTGTGTGGTGAGTGATGGTCAGTGAGTGTGGGGAGTGATGGCCAGTGAGTGTGTGTGGTGAGTGATGGTCAGTGTGTGTGTGGTGAGTGATGGTCAGTGAATGTGGGGAGTGATGGCCAGTGAGTGTGTGTGGGGAGTGATGGTCAGTGTGTGTGTGGTGAGTGATGGTCAGTGAGTGTGTGTGGGGAGTGATGGTCAGTGTGTGTGTGGTGAGTGATGGTCAGTGAGTGTGTGTGGTCAGTGATGGTCAGTGAGTGTGTGTGGGGAGTGATGGTCAGTGTGTGTGTGTGGGGAGTGATGGTCAGTGTGTGTGTGGGAGTGATGGTCAGTGTGTGTGGGGAGTGATGGGCAGTGAGTGTGGGGAGTGATGGTCAGTGTGTGTGTGTGGGGAGTGATGGTCAGTGTGTGTGTGGGGAGTGATGGTCAGTGTGTGTGGGGAGTGATGGTCAGTGTGAGTGTGCGGGGAGTGATGGTCAGTGTGTGTGGGGAGTGATGGTCAGTGTGTGTGTGTGGGGAGTGATGGTCAGTGTGTGTGGGGAGTGGTGGTCAGTGTGTGTGGGGGGAGTGATGGTCAGTGTGTGTGTGGGGAGTGATGGTCAGTGTGTGTGTGGGGAGCGATGGTCAGTGTGTGTGTGGGGAGTGATGGTCAGTGTGTGTGTGTGGGGAGTGATGGTCAGTGTGTGTGTCGGGAGTGATGGTCAGTGTGTGTGGGGAGTGATGGTCAGTGTGTGTGTGGGGAGTGATGGTCAGTGAGTGTGGGGAGTGATGGTCAGTGTGTGTGGGGAATGATGGTCAGTGTGTGTGGGGAGTGATGGTCAGTGTGTGTGGGGAGTGATGGTCTGTGTGTGTGGGGAGTGATGGTCAGTGTGTGCTTGTGGGGAGTGATGGTCAGTGTGTGTGTGGGGAGTGATGGTCAGTGTGTGTGTCGGGAGTGATGGTCAGTGTGTGTGGGGAGTGATGGTCAGTGTGTGTGGGGAGTGATGGTCAGTGTGTGCGGGGAGTGATGGTCAGTGTGTGTGGGGAGTGATGGTCTGTGTGTGTGGGGAGTGATGGTCAGTGTGTGCTTGTGGGGAGTGATGGTCAGTGTGTGTGTGGGGAGTGATGGTCAGTGTGTGTGTCGGGAGTGATGGTCAGTGTGTGTGGGGAGTGATGGTCAGTGTGTGTGGGGAGTGATGGGCAGTGTGTGTGTGGGGAGTGATGGTCAGTGTGTGTGTGGGGAGTGATGGTCAGTGTGTGTGGGGAGTGATGGTCAGTGTGTGCGGGGAGTGATGGTCAGTGAGTGTGGGGAGAGATGGTCAGTGAGTGTGGGGAGTGATGGTCAGTGTGTGTGGGGAGTGATGGTCAGTGTGTGTGGGGAGTGATGGTCAGTGTGTGTGGGGAGTGATGGTCAGTGTGTGTGTGGGGAGTGATGGTCAGTGTGTGTGGGGAGTGATGGTCAGTGTGTGTGTGGGGAGTGATGGTCAGTGAGTGTGGGGAGTGATGGTCAGTGTGTGTGTGGGGAGTGATGGTCAGTGTGTGTGGGGAGTGATGGGCAGTGTGTGTGTGGGGAGTGATGGTCAGTGTGTGTGTGTGGGGAGTGATGGTCAGTGTGTGTGTCGGGAGTGATGGTCAGTGTGTGTGGGGAGTGATGGGCAGTGTGTGTGTGGGTGGAGTGATGGTCAGTGTGTGTGTGTGTGGTGTGATGGTCAGTGTGTGTGTGGGGAGTGATGGTCAGTGTGTGTGGGGAGTGATGGTCAGTGTGTGTGTCGGGAGTGATGGTCAGTGAGTGTGGGGAGTGATGGTCAGTGTGTGTGTGGGGAGTGATGGTCAGTGTGTGTGTCGGGAGTGATGGTCAGTGAGTGTGGGGAGTGATGGTCAGTGTGTGTGTGGGGAGTGATGGTCAGTGAGTGTGGGGAGTGATGGTCAGTGTGTGTCGGGAGTGATGGTCAGTGTGTGTGGGGAGTGATGGTCATTGTGTGTGTGGAGTGATGGTCAGTGTGTGTGGGGAGTGATGGGCAGTGTGTGTGTGGGTGGAGTGATGGTCAGTGTGTGTGTGTTGGGAGTGATGGTCAGTGTGTGTGTCGGGAGTGATGGTCAGTGTGTGTGGGGTGTGATGGTCAGTGTGTGTGTGGGGTGTGATGGTCAGTGTGTGTGTGTGTGGTGTGATGGTCAGTGTGTGTGTGGGGAGTGATGGTCAGTGTGTGTGGGGAGTGATGGTCAGTGTGTGTGTCGGGAGTGATGGTCAGTGTGTGTGGGGTGTGATGGTCAGTGTGTGTGTGGGGTGTGATGTTCAGTGTGTGTGTGGGGTGTGATGGTCAGTGTGTGTGTGGGGAGTGATGGTCAGTGAGTGTGTGGGGAGTGATGGTCAGTGTGTGTGCGGGGAGTGATGGTCAGTGTGTGTGTGGGGTGTGATGGTCAGTGTGTGTGTGGGGAGTGAGTGTGTGTGGGGAGTGATGGTCAGTGAGTGTGTGTGGGGAGCGATGGTCAGTATGTGTGGGGTGTGATGGTCAGTGTGTGTGTGTGGTGTGATGGTCAGTGTGTGTGTGTGGTGTGATGGTCAGTGTGTGTGTGGGGAGTGATGGTCAGTGTGTGTGTGGGGAGTGATGGTCAGTGTGTGTGTGTGGAGTGATGGTCAGTGAGTGTGTGGGGAGTGATGGTCAGTGTGTGTGTGGGGAGTGATGGTCAGTGTGTGTGTGGGGAGTGATGGTCAGTGTGTGTGTGGGGAGTGATGGTCAGTGTGCGTGTGGGGAGTGATGGTCAGTGTGTGTGTCGGGAGTGATGGTCAGTGTGTGTGGGGGGAGTGATGGTCAGTGAGTGTGTGGGGAGTGATGGTCAGTGTGTGTGTGGGGAGTGATGGTCAGTGTGTGTGTGGGGAGTGATGGTCAGTGTGTGTGGGGAGTGATGGTCAGTGTGCGTGTGGGGAGTGAGTGTGTGTGGGGAGTGATGGTCAGTGTGTGTGTGGGGAGTGATGGTCAGTGTGTGTGTGGGGAGTGATGGTCAGTGTGCGTGTGGGGAGTGAGTGTGTGTGGGGAGTGATGGTCAGTGAGTGTGGGGAGTGATGGTCAGTGTGTGTGTGGGGAGTGATGGTCAGTGTGCGTGTGGGGAGTGAGTGTGTGTGGGGAGTGATTGTCAGTGAGTGTGTGGGGAGCGATGGTCAGTGTGTGTGGGGTGTGATGGTCAGTGTGTGTGGGGTGTGATGGTCAGTGTGTGTGGGGTGTGATGGTCAGTGTGTGTGTGTGTGGAGTGATGGTCAGTGTGTGTGTGGTGAGTGATGGTCAGTGTGTGTGTGGGGAGTGATGGCCAGTGAGTGTGTGTGGGGAGTGATGGTCAGTGTGTGTGTTGTGAGTGATGGTCAGTGTGTGTGTGGTGAGTGATGGTCAGTGAGTGTGGGGAGTGATGGCCAGTGAGTGTGTGTGGGGAGTGATGGTCAGTGTGTGTGTGGTGAGTGATGGTCAGTGTGTGTGTGTGGGGAGTGATTGTCAGTGTGTGTGTGTGGGGAGTGATGGTCAGTGTGTGTGTGGGGAGTGATGGTCAGTGAGTGTGTGGGGAGCGATGGTCAGTATGTGTGGGGTGTGATGGTCAGTGTGTGTGGGGGGAGTGATGGTCAGTGTGTGTGTGTGTGTGGAGTGATGGTCAGTGAGTGTGGGGAGTGATGGCCAGTGAGTGTGTGTGGGGAGTGATGGTCAGTGTGTGTGTGGTGAGTGATGGTCAGTGAGTGTGTGTGGGGAGTGATGGTCAGTGTGTGTGTGGTGAGTGATGGTCAGTGAGTGTGTGTGGTCAGTGATGGTCAGTGAGTGTGTGTGGGGAGTGATGGTCAGTGTGTGTGTGTGGGGAGTGATGGTCAGTGTGTGTGTGGGAGTGATGGTCAGTGTGTGTGGGGAGTGATGGTCAGTGTGTGTGGGGAGTGATGGTCAGTGTGTGTGGGGAGTGATGGTCAGTGTGTGTGTGGGGAGTGATGGTCAGTGAGTGTGGGGAGTGATGGTATGTGTGTGTGTGGGGAGTGATGGTCAGTGTGTGTGTGGGGAGTGATGGTCAGTGTGTGTGTGTGGGGAGTGATGGTCAGTGTGTGTGTGGGGAGTGATGGTCCGTGTGAGTGGGGAGTGATGGTCAGTGTGAGTGTGCGGGGAGTGATGGTCAGTGTGTGTGGGGAGTGATGGTCAGTGTGTGTGTGTGGGGAGTGATGGTCAGTGTGTGTGGGGAGTGATGGTCAGTGTGTGTGGGGGGAGTGATGGTCAGTGTGTGTGTGGGGAGTGATGGTCTGTGTGTGTGTGGGGAGCGATGGTCAGTGTGTGTGTGGGGAGTGATGGTCAGTGTGTGTGTGTGGGGAGTGATGGTCAGTGTGTGTGTCGGGAGTGATGGTCAGTGTGTGTGGGGAGTGATGGTCAGTGTGTGTGTGGGGAGTGATGGTCAGTGAGTGTGGGGAGTGATGGTCAGTGTGTGTGGGGAATGATGGTCAGTGTGTGTGGGGAGTGATGGTCAGTGTGTGTGGGGAGTGATGGTCTGTGTGTGTGGGGAGTGATGGTCAGTGTGTGTGTGTGGGGAGTGATGGTCAGTGTGTGTGTGGGGAGTGATGGTCAGTGTGTGTGTGTGGGGAGTGATGGTCAGTGTGTGTGTCGGGAGTGATGGTCAGTGTGTGTGGGGAGTGATGGGCAGTGTGTGTGTGGGTGGAGTGATGGTCAGTGTGTGTGTGGGGAGTGATGGTCAGTGTGTGTGTCGGGAGTGATGGTCAGTGTGTGTGGGGAGTGATGGTCAGTGTGTGTGTGGGGAGTGATGGTCAGTGAGTGTGGGGAGTGATGGTCAGTGTGTGTGTGGGGAGTGATGGTCAGTGTGTGTGGGGAGTGATGGGCAGTGTGTGTGTGGGGAGTGATGGTCAGTGTGTGTGTGTGGGGAGTGATGGTCAGTGTGTGTGTCGGGAGTGATGGTCAGTGTGTGTGGGGAGTGATGGTCAGTGTGTGTGGGGAGTGATGGTCAGTGTGTGTGGGGAGTGATGGGCAGTGTGTGTGTGGGTGGAGTGATGGTCAGTGTATGTGTGGGGAGTGATGGTCAGTGTGTGTGGGGTGTGATGGTCAGTGTGTGTGTGTGGGGAGTGATGGTCAGTGAGTGTGGGGAGTGATGGGCAGTGTGTGTGTGGGTGGAGTGATGGTCAGTGTGTGTGTGTGGGGAGTGATGGTCAGTGTGTGTGTGGGGAGTGATGGTCAGTGTGTGGGGAGTGATGGTCAGTGAGTGTGGGGAGTGATGGTCAGTGTGTGTGGGGAGTGATGGTCAGTGTGTGTGTGGGGAGTGATGGTCAGTGTGTGTGGGGAGTGATGGTCAGTGTGTGTATGGGGAGTGATGGTCAGTGTGTGTGTGGGGAGTGATGGTCAGTGAGTGTGGGGAGTGATGGTCAGTGTGTGTGTGGGGAGTGATGGTCAGTGAGTGTGGGGAGTGATGGTCAGTGTGTGTGGGGAGTGATGGTCAGTGTGTGTGGGGAGTGATGGTCAGTGTGTGTGTGGGGAGTGATGGTCAGTGTGTGTGTGGAGTGATGGTCAGTGTGTGTGGGGAGTGATGGGCAGTGTGTGTGTGGGTGGAGTGATGGTCAGTGTGTGTGTGTGGGGAGTGATGGTCAGTGTGTGTGTCGGGAGTGATGGTCAGTGTGTGTGTGTGGGGAGTGATGGTCAGTGTGTGTGTCGGGAGTGATGGTCAGTGTGTGTGGGGGGAGTGATGGTCAGTGTGTGTGGGGGGAGTGATGGTCAGTGTGTGTGGGGGGAGTGATGGTCAGTGTGTGTGTGGGGAGTGATGGTCAGTGTGTGTGGGGAGTGATGGTCAGTGTGTGTGTGGGGAGTGATGGTCAGTGTGTGTGGGGTGTGATGGTCAGTGTGTGTGTGGGTTGTGATGGTCAGTGTGTGTGTGTGTGGTGTGATGGTCAGTGTGTGTGTGGGGAGTGATGGTCAGTGTGTGTGGGGAGTGATGGTCAGTGTGTGTGTCGGGAGTGATGGTCAGTGTGTGTGTGGGGTGTGATGGTCAGTGTGTGTGTGGGGTGTGATGGTCAGTGTGTGTGTGGGGAGTGATGGTCAGTGTGTGTGCGGGGAGTGATGGTCAGTGTGTGTGTGGGGAGTGATGGTCAGTGTGTGTGTGGGGAGCGATGGTCAGTATGTGTGGGGTGTGATGGTCAGTGTGTGTGTGGGGAGTGAGTGTGTGTGGGGAGTGATGGTCAGTGAGTGTGTGTGGGGAGCGATGGTCAGTGTGTGTGTGTGGGGTGTGATGGTCAGTGTGTGTGTGTGGTGTGATGGTCAGTGTGTGTGTGTGGTGTGATGGTCAGTGTGTGTGTGGGGAGTGATGGTCAGTGTGTGTGTGGGGAGTGATGGTCAGTGTGTGTGTGGGGAGTGATGGTCAGTGAGTGTGTGGGGAGTGATGGTCAGTGTGTGTGTGGGGAGTGATGGTCAGTGAGTGTGGGGAGTGATGGTCAGTGTGAGTGTGGAGAGTGATGGTCAGTGTGTGTGGGGAGTGATGGTCAGTGAGTGTGTGGGGAGTGATGGTCAGTGTGTGTGTGTGGTGTGATGGTCAGTGTGTGTGTGGGGAGTGATGGTCAGTGTGTGTGTGGGGAGTGATGGTCAGTGTGCGTGTGGGGAGTGAGTGTGTGTGGGGAGTGATGGTCAGTGTGTATGGGGAGTGATGGTCAGTGTGTGTGGGGAGTGATGGTCAGTGTGTGTGTGGGGAGTAATGGTCAGTGTGTGTGTGGGGAGTGATGGTCAGTGTGTGTGTGGGGAGCGATGGTCAGTATGTGTGGGGTGTGATGGTCAGTGTGTGTGGGGGGAGTGAGTGTGTGTGGGGAGTGATGGTCAGTGAGTGTGTGGGGAGCGATGGTCAGTATGTGTGGGCTGTGATGGTCAGTGAGTGTGGGGTGTGATGGTCAGTGTGTGTGTGTGTGGAGTGATGGTCAGTGTGTGTGTGGGGAATAATGGTCAGTGTGTGTGTGGGGAGTGATGGTTAGTGTGTGTGGGGAGTGATGGTCAGTGTGTGTGTGGTGAGTGATGGTCAGTGAGTGTGTGTGGGGAGTGATGGTCAGTGTGTGTGTGTGGGGAGTGATGGTCAGTGTGTGTGTGGTGAGTGATGGTCAGTGAGTGTGTGTGGGGAGTGATGGTCAGTGTGTGTGTGTGGGGAGTGATGGTCAGTGTGTGTGTGGGAGTGATGGTCAGTGAGTGTGTGGGGAGTGATGGCCAGTGAGTGTGTGTGGGGAGTGATGGTCAGTGTGTGTGTGGTGAGTGATGGTCAGTGAGTGTGTGTGGGGAGTGATGGTCAGTGTGTGTGTTTGGGGAGTGATGGTCAGTGAGTGTGTGGGAAGTGATGGCCAGTGAGTGTGTGTGGGGAGTGATGGTCAGTGTGTGTGGGGAGTGATGGTCAGTGAGTGTGTGGGGAGTGATGGCCAGTGAGTGTGTGTGGGGAGTGATGGTCAGTGAGTGTGTGGGGAGTGATGGCCAGTGAGTGTGTGTGGGGAGTGATGGTCAGTGTGTGTGTGGTGAGTGATGGTCAGTGAGTGTGTGTGGGGAGTGATGGTCAGTGTGTGTGTGTGGGGAGTGATGGTCAGTGTGTGTGTGAGAGTGATGGTCAGTGAGTGTGTGGGGAGTGATGGTCAATGTGTGTGTGGTGAGTGATGGTCAGTGAATGTGTGTGGTCAGTGATGGTCAGTGAGTGTGTGTGGGGAGTGATGGTCAGTGTGTGTGGTGAGTGATGGTCAGTGTGTGTGTGTGGGGAGTGATTGTCAGTGTGTGTGTGTGGGGAGTGATGGTCAGTGTGTGTGTGGGAGTGATGGTCAGTGTGTGTGGGGAGTGATGGTCAGTGTGTGTGGGGAGTGATGGTCAGTGTGAGTGTGGAGAGTGATGGTCAGTGTGTGTGTGGGGAGTGATGGTCAGTGAGTGTGTGGGGAGTGATGGTCAGTGTGTGTGTGGGGAGTGATGGTCAGTGTGTGTGTGGGGAGTGATGGTCAGTGAGTGTGGGGAGTGATGGTCAGTGTGTGTGGGGAGTGATGGTCAGTGTGTGTGTGGGGAGTGATGGTCAGTGTGTGTGTGTGGAGTGATGGTCAGTGTGTGTGGGGAGTGATGGTCAGTGTGTGTGGGGAGTGATTGTCAGTGAGTGTGTGGGGAGTGATGGTCAGTGTGTGTGTGGGGAGTGATGGTCAGTGTGTGTGTGTGGAGTGATGGTCATTGTGTGTGGGGAGTGATGGTCAGTGTGTGTGGGGAGTGATTGTCAGTGAGTGTGTGGGGAGAGATGGTCAGTGTGTGTGGGGAGTGATGGTCAGTGTGTGGGGAGTGATGGTCAGTGTGTGTGTGTGGTGTGATGGTCAGTGTGTGTGTGGGGAGTGATGGTCAGTGTGTGTGTGGGGAGTGATGGTCAGTGTGCGTGTAGGGAGTGAGTGTGTGTGGGGAGTGATGGTCAGTGTGTGTGGGGAGTGATGGTCAGTATGTGTGGGGTGTGATGGTCAGTGTGTGTGTGGGGAGTGATGGTCAGTGAGTGTGTGGGGAGTGATGGTCAGTGTGTGTGGGGAGTGATGGTCAGTGTGTGTGTGGGGAGTGATGGTCAGTGTGTGTGGGGAGTGATGGTCAGTGTGTGTGTGGGGAGTGATGGTCAGTGTGTGTGGGGAGTGATGGTCAGTGTGTGTGTGGGGAGTGATGGTCAGTGTGTGTGTGGGGAGTGATGGTCAGTGTGCGTGTGGGGAGTGATGGTCAGTGTGTGTGTCGGGAGTGATGGTCAGTGTGTGTGGGGGGAGTGATGGTCAGTGAGTGTGTGGGGAGTGAGTGTGTGTGGGGAGTGATGGTCAGTGTGTGTGTGGGGAGTGATGGTCAGTGTGTGTGTGGGGAGTGATGGTCAGTGTGTGTGT
The DNA here is from genome assembly GCF_047496795.1 of Chiloscyllium punctatum. NCBI lineage: Eukaryota > Metazoa > Chordata > Chondrichthyes > Orectolobiformes > Hemiscylliidae > Chiloscyllium > Chiloscyllium punctatum. The sequence continues at coordinate 10,872,552 of NC_092766.1, forward strand.
GGGGAGTGATGGTCAGTGTGCGTGTGGGGAGTGAGTGTGTGTGGGGAGTGATGGTCAGTGAGTGTGGGGAGTGATGGTCAGTGTGTGTGTGGGGAGTGATGGTCAATATGCGTGTGGGGAGTGAGTGTGTGTGGGGAGTGATGGTCAGTGAGTGTGTGGGGAGCGATGGTCAGTGTGCGTGTGGGGAGTGAGTGTGTGTGGGGTGTGATGGTCAGTGAGTGTGTGGGGAGTGATGGTCAGTGTGTGTGGGGTGTGATGGTCAGTGTGTGTGGGGTGTGATGGTCAGTGTGTGTGTGTGTGGAGTGATGGTCAGTGTGTGTGTGGTGAGTGATGGTCCGTGTGTGTGTGGGGAGTGATGGCCAGTGAGTGTGTGTGGGGAGTGATGGTCAGTGTGTGTGTGGTGAGTGATGGTCAGTGTGTGTGTGGTGAGTGATGGTCAGTGTGTGTGTGTGGGGAGTGATTGTCAGTGTGTGTGTGTGGGGAGTGATGGTCAGTGTGTGTGTGGGGAGTGATGGTCAGTGAGTGTGTGGGGAGCGATGGTCAGTATGTGTGGGGTGTGATGGTCAGTGTGTGTGGGGGGAGTGATGGTCAGTGTGTGTGTGTGTGTGGAGTGATGGTCAGTGAATGTGGGGAGTGATGGCCAGTGAGTGTGTGTGGGGAGTGATGGTCAGTGTGTGTGTGGTGAGTGATGGTCAGTGAGTGTGTGTGGGGAGTGATGCTCAGTGTGTGTGTGGTGAGTGATGGTCAGTGAGTGTGTGTGGTCAGTGATGGTCAGTGAGTGTGTGTGGGGAGTGATGGTCAGTGTGTGTGTGTGGGGAGTGATGGTCAGTGTGTGTGTGGGAGTGATGGTCAGTGTGTGTGGGGAGTGATGGTCAGTGTGTGTGGGGAGTGATGGTCAGTGTGTGTGTGGGGAGTGATGGTCAGTGAGTGTGGGGAGTGATGGTATGTGTGTGTGTGGGGAGTGATGGTCAGTGTGTGTGTGGGGTGTGATGGTCAGTGAGTGTGGGGAGTGATGGTCAGTGTGTGTGGGGAGTGATGGTCAGTGAGTGTGTGGGGAGTGATGGGCAGTGAGTGTGGGGAGTGATGGTCAGCGTGTGTGTGTGGGGAGTGATGGTCAGTGTGTGTGTGGGGAGTGATGGTCAGTGTGTGTGGGGAGTGATGGTCAGTGTGAGTGTGCGGGGAGTGATGGTCAGTGTGTGTGGGGAGTGATGGTCAGTGTGTGTGTGGGGAGTGATGGTCAGTGTGTGTGTGGGGAGTGATGGTCAGTGTGTGTGGGGAGTGATGGTCAGTGTGTATGGGGAGTGATGGTCAGTGTGTGTGTGGGGAGTGATGGTCAGTGTGTGTGGGGAGTGATGGTCAGTGAGTGTGGGGAGTGATGGTCAGTGAGTGTGGGGAGTGATGGTCAGTGTGTGTGTGTGGGGAGTGATGGTCAGTGTGTGTGTGGGGAGTGATGGTCAGTGAGTGTGTAGGGAGTGATGGTCAGTGTGAGTGTGGGGAGTGATGGTCAGTGTGTGGGGAGTGATGGTCAGTGAGTGTGTGGGGAGTGATGGTCAGTGTGTGTGGGGAGTGATGGTCAGTGAGTGTGGGGAGTGATGGTCAGTGTGTGTGGGGAGTGATGGTCAGTGTGTGTGGGGAGTGATGGTCAGTGAGTGTGGGGAGTGATGGTCAGTGTGTGTGGGGAGTGATGGTCAGTGTGTGTGTGGGGAGTGATAGTCAGTGTGTGTGGGGAGTGATGGTCACTGTGTGTGTGGAGTGATGGTCAGTGTGTGTGGGGAGTGATGGTCAGTGTGTGTGTGGGGAGTGACGGTCAGTGAGTGTGTGGGGAGTGATGGTCCGTTAGTGTGTGTGGGGTGATGGTCAGTGTGTGTGTGGGGAGTGATGGTCAGTGTGTGTGTGGGGAATGATGGTCAGTGAGTGTGGGGAGTGATGGTCAGTGTGTGTGTGGGGAGTGATGATCAATGTGTGTGTGGGGAGTGATGGTCTGTGTGTGTGTGGGGAGTGACGGTCAGTGAGTGTGTGGGGAGTGATGGTCCGTTAGTGTGTGTGGGGTGATGGTCAGTGTGTGTGTGGGGAGTGATGGTCAGTGTGTGTGTGGGGAATGATGGTCAGTGAGTGTGGGGAGTGATGGTCAGTGTGTGTGTGGGGAGTGATGATCAATGTGTGTGTGGGGAGTGATGGTCAGTGTGTGTGGGGAGTGATGGTCAGTGTGTGTGGGGGGAGTGAGTGTGTGTGGTCAGTGATGGTCAGTGTGTGTGGGGAGTGATGGTCAGTGAGTGTGGGGAGTGATGGTCAGTGAGTGTGTGGGGAGCGATGGTCAGTATGTGTGGGGTGTGATGGTCAGTGTGTGTGGGGGGAGTGATGGTCAGTGTGTGTGTGTGTGTGGAGTGATGGTCAGTGAATGTGGGGAGTGATGGCCAGTGAGTGTGTGTGGGGAGTGATGGTCAGTGTGTGTGTGGTGAGTGATGGTCAGTGAGTGTGTGTGGGGAGTGATGCTCAGTGTGTGTGTGGTGAGTGATGGTCAGTGAGTGTGTGTGGTCAGTGATGGTCAGTGAGTGTGTGTGGGGAGTGATGGTCAGTGTGTGTGTGTGGGGAGTGATGGTCAGTGTGTGTGTGGGAGTGATGGTCAGTGTGTGTGGGGAGTGATGGTCAGTGTGTGTGGGGAGTGATGGTCAGTGTGTGTGTGGGGAGTGATGGTCAGTGAGTGTGGGGAGTGATGGTATGTGTGTGTGTGGGGAGTGATGGTCAGTGTGTGTGTGGGGTGTGATGGTCAGTGAGTGTGGGGAGTGATGGTCAGTGTGTGTGGGGAGTGATGGTCAGTGAGTGTGTGGGGAGTGATGGGCAGTGAGTGTGGGGAGTGATGGTCAGTGTGTGTGTGTGTGGGGAGTGATGGTCAGTGTGTGTGTGGGGAGTGATGGTCAGTGAGTGTGGGGAGTGATGGTCAGTGTGTGTGTGTGGGGAGTGATGGTCAGTGTGTGTGTGGGGAGTGATGGTCAGTGAGTGTGTAGGGAGTGATGGTCAGTGTGAGTGTGGGGAGTGATGGTCAGTGTGTGTGGGGAGTGATGGTCAGTGTGTGTGTGTGTGGGGAGTGATGGTCAGTGTGTGTGTGGGGAGTGATGGTCAGTGAGTGTGTGGGGAGTGATGGGCAGTGAGTGTGGGGAGTGATGGTCAGTGTGTGTGTGTGTGGGGAGTGATGGTCAGTGTGTGTGTGGGGAGTGATGGTCAGTGAGTGTGGGGAGTGATGGTCAGTGTGTGTGTGTGGGGAGTGATGGTCAGTGAGTGTGTAGGGAGTGATGGTCAGTGTGAGTGTGGGGAGTGATGGTCAGTGTGTGGGGAGTGATGGTCAGTGTGAGTGTGCGGGGAGTGATGGTCAGTGAGTGTGGGGAGTGATGGTCAGTGTGTGTGGGGAGTGATGGTCAGTGTGAGTGTGCGGGGAGTGATGGTCAGTGTGTGTGGGGAGTGATGGTCAGTGTGTGTGTGGGGAGTGATGGTCAGTGTGTGTGTGGGGAGTGATGGTCAGTGTGTGTGGGGAGTGATGGTCAGTGTGTATGGGGAGTGATGGTCAGTGTGTGTGTGGGGAGTGATGGTCAGTGTGTGTGGGGAGTGATGGTCAGTGAGTGTGGGGAGTGATGGTCAGTGAGTGTGGGGAGTGATGGTCAGTGTGTGTGTGTGGGGAGTGATGGTCAGTGTGTGTGTGGGGAGTGATGGTCAGTGAGTGTGTAGGGAGTGATGGTCAGTGTGAGTGTGGGGAGTGATGGTCAGTGTGTGGGGAGTGATGGTCAGTGAGTGTGTGGGGAGTGATGGTCAGTGTGTGTGGGGAGTGATGGTCAGTGAGTGTGGGGAGTGATGGTCAGTGTGTGTGGGGAGTGATGGTCAGTGTGTGTGGGGAGTGATGGTCAGTGAGTGTGGGGAGTGATGGTCAGTGTGTGTGGGGAGTGATGGTCAGTGTGTGTGTGGGGAGTGATAGTCAGTGTGTGTGGGGAGTGATGGTCACTGTGTGTGTGGAGTGATGGTCAGTGTGTGTGGGGAGTGATGGTCAGTGTGTGTGTGGGGAGTGACGGTCAGTGAGTGTGTGGGGAGTGATGGTCCGTTAGTGTGTGTGGGGTGATGGTCAGTGTGTGTGTGGGGAGTGATGGTCAGTGTGTGTGTGGGGAATGATGGTCAGTGAGTGTGGGGAGTGATGGTCAGTGTGTGTGTGGGGAGTGATGATCAATGTGTGTGTGGGGAGTGATGGTCAGTGTGTGTGGGGAGTGATGGTCAGTGTGTGTGGGGGGAGTGAGTGTGTGTGGTCAGTGATGGTCAGTGTGTGTGGGGAGTGATGGTCAGTGAGTGTGGGGAGTGATGGTCAGTGTGTGTGTGGGGAGTGATGGTCAGTGTGTCTGTGCGGAGTGATGGTCAGTGTGTGTGTGGGGAGTGATGGTCAGTGTGCGTGTGGGGAGTGAGTGTGTGTGGGGAGTGATGGTCAGTGAGTGTGGGGAGTGATGGTCAGTGTGCGTGTGGGGAGTGAGTGTGTGTGGGGAGTGATGGTCAGTGTGTGTGGGGAGTGATGGTCAGTGTGTGTGTGGGGAGTGATGGTCAGTGTGTGTGTGGGGAGTGATGGTCAGTGTGTGTGGGGAGTGATGGTCAGTGTGTGCATGGGGAGTGATGGTCAGTGAGTGTGTGGGGAGTGAGTGTGTGTGGGGAGTGATGGTCAGTGTGTGTGTGGGGAGTGATGGTCAGTGTGTGTGTGGGGAGTGATGGTCAGTGTGTGTGTGGGGAGTGAGTGTGTGTGGGGAGTGATGGTCAGTGTGTGTGTGGGGAGTGATGGTCAGTGTGTGCATGGGGAGTGATGGTCAGTGAGTGTGTGGGGAGTGAGTGTGTGTGGGGAGTGATGGTCAGTGTGTGTGTGGGGAGTGATGGTCAGTGTGTGTGGGGAGTGATTGTCAGTGAGTGTGTGGGGAGTGATGGTCAGTTTGTGTGTGGAGAGTGATGGTCAGTGTGTGTGTGAGGAGTGATGGTCAGTGTGTGTGGGGAGTGATGGTCAGTGTGTGCATGGGGAGTGATGGTCAGTGAGTGTGTGGGGAGTGATGATCAGAGTGTGTGGGGAGTGATGGTCAGTGTGTGTGGGGAGGGGAGTGATGGTCAGTGAGTGTGTGGGGAATAATGGTCAGTGTGTGTGTGGGGAGTGATGGTCAGTGAGTGTGTGGGGAGCGATGGTCAGTATGTGTGGGGTGTGATGGTCAGTGTGTGTGGGGGGAGTGATCGTCAGTGTGTGTGTGTGTGTGTGGAGTGATGGTCAGTGAGTGTGGGGAGTGATGGTCAGTGTGTGTGGGGAGTGATGGTCAGTGTGTGTGTGGGGAGTGATGGTCAGTGTGTGTGTGGGGAGTGATGGTCAGTGTGTGTGGGTAGTGATGGTCAGTGTGTATGGGGAGTGATGGTCAGTGTGTGTGTGGGGAGTGATGGTCAGTGTGTGTGGGGAGTGATGGTCAGTGTGAGTGTGTGGGGAGTGATCGTCAGTGTGTGTGTGTGGGGAGTGATGGTCAGTGAGTGTGTGGAGTGATGGTCAGTGTGAGTGTGCGGGGAGTGATGGTCAGTGTGTGTGGGGAGTGATGGTCAGTGTGTGTGTGTGGGGAGTGATGGTCAGTGTGTGTGTGGGGAGTGATGGTCAGTGTGTGTGGGGAGTGATGGTCAGTGTGTATGGGGAGTGATGGTCAGTGTGTGTGTGGGGAGTGATGGTCAGTGTGTGTGGGGAGTGATGGTCAGTGAGTGTGGGGAGTGATGGTCAGTGTGTGTGGGGAGTGATGGTCCGTTAGTGTGTGTGGAGTGATGGTCAGTATGTGTGAGGGGTGTGACGGTCAGTGAGTGTGTGGGGAGTGATGGTCCGTTAGTGTGTGTGGGGTGATGGTCAGTGAGTGTGGGGAGTGATGGTCAGTGAGTGTGGGGAGTGATGGTCAGTGAGTGTGGGGAGTGATGGTCAGTGTGTGTGTGGGGAGTGATGGTCAGTGTGTGTGTGGGGAGTGATGGTCAGTGTGTGCGGGGAGTGATGGTCCGTTAGTGTGTGTGGGGTGATGGTCAGTGAGTGTGGGGAGTGATGGTCAGTGAGTGTGGGGAGTGATGGTCAGTGAGTGTGGGGAGTGATGGTCAGTGAGTGTGTGTGGAGTGATGGTCAGTGTGTGTGTGGGGAGTGATGGTCAGTGTGTGTGTGGGGAGTGATGGTCAGTGAGTGTGTGGGGAGTGATGGTCAGTGAGTGTGTGGGGAGTGATGGTCAGTGTGTGTGTGGGGAGTGATGGTCAGTGTGTGTGTGGGGAGTGATGGTCAGTGAGTGTGTGTGGGGAGTGATGGTCAGTGTGTGTGCGGGGAGTGATGGTCAGTGAGTGTGTGTGGGGAGTGATGGCCAGTGAGTGTGGGGAGTGATGGTCAGTGAGCGTGTGGGGAGTGATGGTCAGTGTGTGTGCGGGGAGTGATGGTCAGTGAGTGTGTGGGGAGTGTGGTCAGTGAGTGTGGGGAGTGATGGTCAGTGAGTGTGTGGGGAGTGATGGTCAGTGAGTGTGTGGGGAGTGATGGTCAGTGTGTGTGGGGAGTGATGGTCAGTGAGTGTGGGGAGTGATGGTCAGTTTGTGTGCGGGGAGTGATGGTCAGTGAGTGTGTGGGGAGTGATGGTCAGTGTGTGTGTGTGGGGAGTGATGGTCAGTGTGTGTGTGTGCGGGGAGTGATGGTCAGTGAGTGTGTGAGGAGTGATGGTCAGTGTGTGTGTGGGGAGTGATGGTCAGTGTGTGTGTGGTGAGTGATGGTCAGTGAGTGTGTGTGGGGAGTGATGGTCAGTGAGTATGTGTGGGGAGTGATGGTCTGTGTGTGTGTGTGGGGAGTGATGGTCAGTGAGTGTGTGTGGGGAGTGATGGTCAGTGAGTGTGTGTGGGGAGTGATGGTCAGTGGGTGTTTGTGGGGAGTGTCGGTCAGTGAGTGTGTGTGGGTAGTGATGGTCAGTGTGTGTGGGGAGTGATGGTCAGTGTGTGCGGGGAGTGATGGTCAGTGAGTGTGGGGAGTGATGGTCAGTGTGTGTGGGGAGTGATGGTCAGTGAGTGTGTGGGGAGTGATGGGCAGTGAGTGTGGGGAGTGATGGTCAGTGTGTGTGTGTGTGGGGAGTGATGGTCAGTGTGTGTGTGGGGAGTGATGGTCAGTGTGTGTGGGGAGTGATGGTCAGTGTGAGTGTGCGGGGAGTGATGGTCAGTGTGTGTGGGGAGTGATGGTCAGTGTGTGTGTGGGGAGTGATGGTCAGTGTGTGTGTGGGGAGTGATGGTCAGTGTGTGTGGGGAGTGATGGTCAGTGTGTATGGGGAGTGATGGTCAGTGTGTGTGTGGGGAGTGATGGTCAGTGTGTGTGGGGAGTGATGGTCAGTGAGTGTGGGGAGTGATGGTCAGTGAGTGTGGGGAGTGATGGTCAGTGTGTGTGTGTGGGGAGTGATGGTCAGTGTGTGTGTGGGGAGTGATGGTCAGTGAGTGTGTAGGGAGTGATGGTCAGTGTGAGTGTGGGGAGTGATGGTCAGTGTGTGGGGAGTGATGGTCAGTGAGTGTGTGGGGAGTGATGGTCAGTGTGTGTGGGGAGTGATGGTCAGTGAGTGTGGGGAGTGATGGTCAGTGTGTGTGGGGAGTGATGGTCAGTGTGTGTGGGGAGTGATGGTCAGTGAGTGTGGGGAGTGATGGTCAGTGTGTGTGGGGAGTGATGGTCAGTGTGTGTGTGGGGAGTGATAGTCAGTGTGTGTGGGGAGTGATGGTCACTGTGTGTGTGGAGTGATGGTCAGTGTGTGTGGGGAGTGATGGTCAGTGTGTGTGTGGGGAGTGACGGTCAGTGAGTGTGTGGGGAGTGATGGTCCGTTAGTGTGTGTGGGGTGATGGTCAGTGTGTGTGTGGGGAGTGATGGTCAGTGTGTGTGTGGGGAATGATGGTCAGTGAGTGTGGGGAGTGATGGTCAGTGTGTGTGTGGGGAGTGATGATCAATGTGTGTGTGGGGAGTGATGGTCAGTGTGTGTGGGGAGTGATGGTCAGTGTGTGTGGGGGGAGTGAGTGTGTGTGGTCAGTGATGGTCAGTGTGTGTGGGGAGTGATGGTCAGTGAGTGTGGGGAGTGATGGTCAGTGTGTGTGTGGGGAGTGATGGTCAGTGTGTCTGTGCGGAGTGATGGTCAGTGTGTGTGTGGGGAGTGATGGTCAGTGTGCGTGTGGGGAGTGAGTGTGTGTGGGGAGTGATGGTCAGTGAGTGTGGGGAGTGATGGTCAGTGTGCGTGTGGGGAGTGAGTGTGTGTGGGGAGTGATGGTCAGTGTGTGTGGGGAGTGATGGTCAGTGTGTGTGTGGGGAGTGATGGTCAGTGTGTGTGTGGGGAGTGATGGTCAGTGTGTGTGGGGAGTGATAGTCAGTGTGTGCATGGGGAGTGATGGTCAGTGAGTGTGTGGGGAGTGAGTGTGTGTGGGGAGTGATGGTCAGTGTGTGTGTGGGGAGTGATGGTCAGTGTGTGTGTGGGGAGTGATGGTCAGTGTGTGTGTGGGGAGTGAGTGTGTGTGGGGAGTGATGGTCAGTGTGTGTGTGGGGAGTGATGGTCAGTGTGTGCATGGGGAGTGATGGTCAGTGAGTGTGTGGGGAGTGAGTGTGTGTGGGGAGTGATGGTCAGTGTGTGTGTGGGGAGTGATGGTCAGTGTGTGTGGGGAGTGATTGTCAGTGAGTGTGTGGGGAGTGATGGTCAGTTTGTGTGTGGAGAGTGATGGTCAGTGTGTGTGTGAGGAGTGATGGTCAGTGTGTGTGGGGAGTGATGGTCAGTGTGTGCATGGGGAGTGATGGTCAGTGAGTGTGTGGGGAGTGATGATCAGAGTGTGTGGGGAGTGATGGTCAGTGTGTGTGGGGAGGGGAGTGATGGTCAGTGAGTGTGTGGGGAATAATGGTCAGTGTGTGTGTGGGGAGTGATGGTCAGTGAGTGTGTGGGGAGCGATGGTCAGTATGTGTGGGGTGTGATGGTCAGTGTGTGTGGGGGGAGTGATCGTCAGTGTGTGTGTGTGTGTGTGGAGTGATGGTCAGTGAGTGTGGGGAGTGATGGTCAGTGTGTGTGGGGAGTGATGGTCAGTGTGTGTGTGGGGAGTGATGGTCAGTGTGTGTGTGGGGAGTGATGGTCAGTGTGTGTGGGTAGTGATGGTCAGTGTGTATGGGGAGTGATGGTCAGTGTGTGTGTGGGGAGTGATGGTCAGTGTGTGTGGGGAGTGATGGTCAGTGTGAGTGTGTGGGGAGTGATCGTCAGTGTGTGTGTGTGGGGAGTGATGGTCAGTGAGTGTGTGGAGTGATGGTCAGTGTGAGTGTGCGGGGAGTGATGGTCAGTGTGTGTGGGGAGTGATGGTCAGTGTGTGTGTGTGGGGAGTGATGGTCAGTGTGTGTGTGGGGAGTGATGGTCAGTGTGTGTGGGGAGTGATGGTCAGTGTGTATGGGGAGTGATGGTCAGTGTGTGTGTGGGGAGTGATGGTCAGTGTGTGTGGGGAGTGATGGTCAGTGAGTGTGGGGAGTGATGGTCAGTGTGTGTGGGGAGTGATGGTCCGTTAGTGTGTGTGGAGTGATGGTCAGTATGTGTGAGGGGTGTGACGGTCAGTGAGTGTGTGGGGAGTGATGGTCCGTTAGTGTGTGTGGGGTGATGGTCAGTGAGTGTGGGGAGTGATGGTCAGTGAGTGTGGGGAGTGATGGTCAGTGAGTGTGGGGAGTGATGGTCAGTGTGTGTGTGGGGAGTGATGGTCAGTGTGTGTGTGGGGAGTGATGGTCAGTGTGTGCGGGGAGTGATGGTCCGTTAGTGTGTGTGGGGTGATGGTCAGTGAGTGTGGGGAGTGATGGTCAGTGAGTGTGGGGAGTGATGGTCAGTGAGTGTGGGGAGTGATGGTCAGTGAGTGTGTGTGGAGTGATGGTCAGTGTGTGTGTGGGGAGTGATGGTCAGTGTGTGTGTGGGGAGTGATGGTCAGTGAGTGTGTGGGGAGTGATGGTCAGTGAGTGTGTGGGGAGTGATGGTCAGTGTGTGTGTGGGGAGTGATGGTCAGTGTGTGTGTGGGGAGTGATGGTCAGTGAGTGTGTGTGGGGAGTGATGGTCAGTGTGTGTGCGGGGAGTGATGGTCAGTGAGTGTGTGTGGGGAGTGATGGCCAGTGAGTGTGGGGAGTGATGGTCAGTGAGCGTGTGGGGAGTGATGGTCAGTGTGTGTGCGGGGAGTGATGGTCAGTGAGTGTGTGGGGAGTGTGGTCAGTGAGTGTGGGGAGTGATGGTCAGTGAGTGTGTGGGGAGTGATGGTCAGTGAGTGTGTGGGGAGTGATGGTCAGTGTGTGTGGGGAGTGATGGTCAGTGAGTGTGGGGAGTGATGGTCAGTTTGTGTGCGGGGAGTGATGGTCAGTGAGTGTGTGGGGAGTGATGGTCAGTGTGTGTGTGTGGGGAGTGATGGTCAGTGTGTGTGTGTGCGGGGAGTGATGGTCAGTGAGTGTGTGAGGAGTGATGGTCAGTGTGTGTGTGGGGAGTGATGGTCAGTGTGTGTGTGGTGAGTGATGGTCAGTGAGTGTGTGTGGGGAGTGATGGTCAGTGAGTATGTGTGGGGAGTGATGGTCTGTGTGTGTGTGTGGGGAGTGATGGTCAGTGAGTGTGTGTGGGGAGTGATGGTCAGTGAGTGTGTGTGGGGAGTGATGGTCAGTGGGTGTTTGTGGGGAGTGTCGGTCAGTGAGTGTGTGTGGGTAGTGATGGTCAGTGTGTGTGGGGAGTGATGGTCAGTGTGTGCGGGGAGTGATGGTCAGTGAGTGTGGGGAGTGATGGTCAGTGTGTGTAGCGAGTGATGGTCAGTGAGTGTGTGGGAGTGATGGTCAGTGTGTGCGGTGAGTGATGGTCAGTGTTTGTGTGGTGAGTGATGGTCAGTGAGTGTGTGTGGTCAGTGATGGTCAGTGAGTGTGTGTGGGGAGTGATGGTCAGTGTGTGTGTGGGGCGTGATGGTCAGTGTGTGTGTGGGTAGTGATTGTCAGTGTGTGTGTGTGGGGAGTGATGGTCAGTGTGTGTGTGGGGAGTGATGGTCAGTGTGTGTGTGGGGAGTGATTGTCAGTGTGTGTGTGTGGGGAGTGATGGTCAGTGTGTGTGTGGGGAGTGATGGTCAGTGTGTATGTGGGGAGTGATGGTCAGTGTGTATGTGGTGTGTGATGGTCAGTGAGTGTGTGGGGAGTGATGGTCAGTGTGTGTGGTGAGTGATGGTCAGTGAGTGTGTGGGGAGTGATGGTCAGTGTGTATATGGGGAGTGATGGTCAGTGTGTGTGTGTGGGGAGTGATGGTCAGTGTGTGTGGGGAGTGATGGTCAGTGTGTGTGTGGGGAGTGATGGTCAGTGTGTGTGGGGAGTGATGGTCACTGTGTGTGTGGGAGTGATGGTCAGTGTGTGTGGGGAGTGATGGTCAGTGTGTGTGTGGGGAGTGACGGTCAGTGAGTGTGTGGGGAGTGATGGTCCGTTAGTTGTGTGGGGTGATGGTCAGTGTGTGTGGGGTGTGATGGTCAGTGAGTGTGTGTGGGGAGTGATGGTCAGTGTGTGCGGGGAGTGATGATCTGTTAGTGTGTGTGGGGTGATGGTCAGTGTGTGTGGGGAGTGATGGTCAGTGAGTGTGTGTGGGGAGTGATGGTCAGTGAGTGTGGGGAGTGATGGTCAGTGTGTATGTGTGGAGCGATGGTCAGTGTGTGTGTGTGGGGAGTGATGGTCAGTGTGTGTGTGGAGTGATGGTCAGTGAGTGTGGGGAGTGATGGTCAGTGTGTATGTGTGGAGTGATGGTCAGTGAGTGTGGGGAGTGATGGTCAGTGTGTGTGTGGGGAGTGATGGTCAGTGTGTGTGTGTGGAGTGATGGTCAGTGTGTGTGGGGAGTGATTGTCAGTGAGTGTGTGGGGAGTGATGGTCAGTGAGTGTGGGGAGTGATGGTCAGTGTGTATGTGTGGAGTGATGGTCAGTGAGTGTGGGGAGTGATGGTCAGTGTGTATGTGTGGAGTGATGGTCAGTGAGTGTGGGGAGTGATGGTCAGTGTGTATGTGTGGAGTGATGGTCAGTGAGTGTGGGGATTGATGGTCAGTGTGTGTGTGGGGAGTGATGGTCAGTGTGTGTGTGTGGAGTGATGGTCAGTGTGTGTGGGGAGTGATTGTCAGTGAGTGTGGGGAGTGATGGTCAGTGTGTGTGGGGAGTGATGATCAGTGTGTGTGGGGAGTGATTGTCAGTGTGTGTGGGGAGTGATGGTCAGTGTGTGTGTGGGGAGTGATGGTCAGTGAGTGTGGGGAGTGATGGTCAGTGTGTATGTGTGTAGTGATGGTCAGTGAGTGTGGGGAGTGATGGTCAGTGTGTGTGTGGGGAGTGATGGTCAGTGTGTGTGTGTGGAGTGATGGTCAGTGAGTGTGGGGAGTGATGGTCAGTGTGTGTGGGGAGTGATGGTCAGTGTGTGTGGGGAGTGATTGTCAGTGAGTTTGTGGGGAGTGATGGTCAGTTTGTGTGGGGAGTGATGGTCAGTGTGAGTGTGGAGAGTGATGGTCAGTGTGTGTGTGGGGAGTGATGGTCAGTGTGTGTGGGGAGTGATGGTCAGTGTGTGTGTGGGGAGTGATGGTCAGTGAGTGTGGGGAGTGATGGTCAGTGTGTGTGTGGGGAGTGATGGTCAGTGTGTGTGTGTGGAGTGATGGTCAGTGTGTGTGTGGGGAGTGATGGTCAGTGTGTGTGGGGAGTGATTGTCAGTGAGTGTGTGGGGAGTGATGGTCAGTTTGTGTGTGGGGAGTGATGGTCAGTGTGTGTTTGTGAGGAGTGATGGTCAGTGTGTGTGGGGAGTGATGGTCAGTGTGAGTGTGGGGAGTGATGGTCAGTGTGTGTGGGGGGAGTGATGGTCAGTGAGTGTGGGGAGTGATGGTCAGTGTGTGTGTGGGGAGTGATGGTCAGTGTGTGTGTGTGGAGTGATGGTCAGTGTGTGTGGGGAGTGATGGTCAGTGTGTGTGGGGAGTGATTGTCAGTGAGTGTGTGGGGAGTGATGGTCAGTGTGTGGGGGGAGTGATGGTCAGTGTGTGTGGGGAGTGATGGTCAGTGTGTGGGGAGTGATGGTCAGTGTGTGTGTGTGGTGTGATGGTAAGTGTGTGTGTGGGGAGTGATGGTCAGTGTGTGTGTGGGGAGTGATGGTCAGTGTGCGTGTAGGGAGTGAGTGTGTGTGGGGAGTGATGGTCAGTGTGTGTGGGGAGTGATGGTCAGTATGTGTGGGGTGTGATGGTCAGTGTGTGTGTGGGGAGTGATGGTCAGTGAGTGTGTGGGGAGTGATGGTCAGTGTGTGTGGGGAGTGATGGTCAGTGTGTGTGTGGGGAGTGATGGTCAGTGTGTGTGGGGAGTGATGGTCAGTGTGTGTGGGGAGTGATGGTCAGTGTGTGTGTGGGGAGTGATGGTCAGTGTGTGTGTGGGGAGTGATGGTCAGTGTGTGTGGGGAGTGATGGTCAGTGTGTGTGTGGGGAGTGATGGTCAGTGTGTGTGTAGGGAATGATGGTCAGTGTGTGTGGGGAGTGATGGTCAGTGTGTGTGGGGAGTGATGGTCAGTGTGTGTGGGGAGTGATGGTCAGTGTGTGTGTGGGGAGTGATGGTCAGTGTGTGTGGGGAGTGATGGTCAGTGTGTGTGTGGGGAGTGATGGTCAGTGTGTGTGTGGGGAGTGATGGTCAGTGTGTGTGTGGGGAGTGATGGTCAGTGTGTGTGTGGGGAGTGATGGTCAGTGTGCGTGTGGGGAGTGATGGTCAGTGTGCGTGTGGGGAGTGATGGTCAGTGTGTGTGGGGGGAGTGATGGTCAGTGAGTGTGTGGGGAGTGAGTGTGTGTGGGGAGTGATGGTCAGTGTGTGTGTGGGGAGTGATGGTCAGTGTGTGTGGGGAGTGATGGTCAGTGTGTGTGTGGGGAGTGATGGTCAGTGTGCGTGTGGGGAGTGAGTGTGTGTGGGGAGTGATGGTCAGTGAGTGTGGGGAGTTATGGTCAGTGTGTGTGTGGGGCGTGATGGTCAGTGTGCGTGTGGGGAGTGAGTGTGTGTGGGGAATGATGGTCAGTGAGTGTGGGGAGTGATGGTCAGTGTGTGTGTGGGGAGTGATGGTCAGTGTGTGTGGGGAGTGATGGTCAGTGTGTGTGGGGGGAGTGAGTGTGTGTGGTCAGTGATGGTCAGTGTGTGTGGGGAGTGATGGTCAGTGAGTGTGCGGAGTGATTGTCAGTGTGTGTGTGGGGAGTGATGGTCAGTGTGTGTGTGGGGAGTGATGGTCAGTGTGTGTGTGGGGAGTGATGGTCAGTGTGCGTGTGGGGAGTGAGTGTGTGTGGGGAGTGATGGTCAGTGAGTGTGGGGAGTGATGGTCAGTGTGCGTGTGGGGAGTGAGTGTGTGTGGGGAGTGATTGTCAGTGTGTGTGGGGAGTGATGGTCAGTGTGTGTGTGGGGAGTGATGGTCAGTGTGTGTGTGGGGAGTGATGGTCAGTGTGTGTGTGGGTAGTGATGGTCAGTGTGTGTGGGGAGTGATGGTCAGTGTGTGCATGGGGAGTGATGGTCAGTGAGTGTGTGGGGAGTGAGTGTGTGTGGGGAGTGATGGTCAGTGTGCGTGTGGGGAGTGAGTGTGTGTGGGGAGTGATGGTCAGTGAGTGTGGGGAGTGATGGTCAGTGTGCGTGTGGGGAGTGAGTGTGTGTGGGGAGTGATGGTCAGTGTGTGTGGGGAGTGATGGTCAGTGTGTGTGTGGGGAGTGATGGTCAGTGTGTGTGTGGGTAGTGATGGTCAGTGTGTGTGGGGAGTGATGGTCAGTGTGTGCATGGGGAGTGATGGTCAGTGAGTGTGTGGGGAGTGAGTGTGTGTGGGGAGTGATGGTCAGTGTGTGTGTGGGGAGTGATGGTCAGTGTGTGTGTGGGGAGTGATGGTCAGTGTGTGTGTGGGGAGTGAGTGTGTGTGGGGAGTGATGGTCAGTGTGTGTGTGGGGAGTGATGGTCCGTGTGTGCATGGGGAGTGATGGTCAGTGAGTGTGTGGGGAATGAGTGTGTGTGGGGAGTGATGGTCAGTGTGTGTGTGGGGAGTGATGGTCAGTGTGTGTGGGGAGTGATGGTCAGTGAGTGTGGGGAGTGATGGTCAGTGTGTATGTGTGGAGTGATGGTCAGTGTGTGTGTGTGGGGAGTGATGGTCAGTGTGTGTGTGGAGTGATGGTCAGTGAGTGTGGGGAGTGATGGTCAGTGTGTATGTGTGGAGTGATGGTCAGTGAGTGTGGGGAGTGATGGTCAGTGTGTGTGTGGGGAGTGAGTGTGTGTGGGGAGTGATGGTCAGTGAGTGTGGGGAGTGATGGTCAGTGTGCGTGTGGGGAGTGAGTGTGTGTGGGGAGTGATGGTCAGTGTGTGTGTGGGGAGTGATGGTCAGTGTGTGTGTGGGGAGTGATGGTCAGTGTGTGTGTGGGTAGTGATGGTCAGTGTGTGTGGGGAGTGATGGTCAGTGTGTGCATGGGGAGTGATGGTCAGTGAGTGTGTGGGGAGTGAGTGTGTGTGGGGAGTGATGGTCAGTGTGCGTGTGGGGAGTGAGTGTGTGTGGGGAGTGATGGTCAGTGAGTGTGGGGAGTGATGGTCAGTGTGCGTGTGGGGAGTGAGTGTGTGTGGGGAGTGATGGTCAGTGTGTGTGGGGAGTGATGGTCAGTGTGTGTGTGGGGAGTGATGGTCAGTGTGTGTGTGGGTAGTGATGGTCAGTGTGTGTGGGGAGTGATGGTCAGTGTGTGCATGGGGAGTGATGGTCAGTGAGTGTGTGGGGAGTGAGTGTGTGTGGGGAGTGATGGTCAGTGTGTGTGTGGGGAGTGATGGTCAGTGTGTGTGGGGGGAGTGATGGTCAGTGTGTGTGTGGGGAGTGAGTGTGTGTGGGGAGTGATGGTCAGTGTGTGTGTGGGGAGTGATGGTCCGTGTGTGCATGGGGAGTGATGGTCAGTGAGTGTGTGGGGAATGAGTGTGTGTGGGGAGTGATGGTCAGTGTGTGTGTGGGGAGTGATGGTCAGTGTGTGTGGGGAGTGATGGTCAGTGAGTGTGGGGAGTGATGGTCAGTGTGTATGTGTGGAGTGATGGTCAGTGTGTGTGTGTGGGGAGTGATGGTCAGTGTGTGTGTGGAGTGATGGTCAGTGAGTGTGGGGAGTGATGGTCAGTGTGTATGTGTGGAGTGATGGTCAGTGAGTGTGGGGAGTGATGGTCAGTGTGTGTGTGGGGAGTGATGGTCAGTGTGTGTGTGTGGAGTGATGGTCAGTGTGTGTGGGGAGTGATTGTCAGTGAGTGTGTGGGGAGTGATGGTCAGTGAGTGTGGGGAGTGATGGTCAGTGTGTATGTGTGGAGTGATGGTCAGTGAGTGTGGGGAGTGATGGTCAGTGTGTATGTGTGGAGTGATGGTCAGTGAGTGTGGGGAGTGATGGTCAGTGTGTATGTGTGGAGTGATGGTCAGTGAGTGTGGGGATTGATGGTCAGTGTGTGTGTGGGGAGTGATGGTCAGTGTGTGTGTGTGGAGTGATGGTCAGTGTGTGTGGGGAGTGATTGTCAGTGAGTGTGGGGAGTGATGGTCAGTGTGTGTGGGGAGTGATGATCAGTGTGTGTGGGGAGTGATTGTCAGTGTGTGTGGGGAGTGATGGTCAGTGTGTGTGTGGGGAGTGATGGTCAGTGAGTGTGGGGAGTGATGGTCACTGTGTATGTGTGGAGTGATGGTCAGTGAGTGTGGGGAGTGATGGTCAGTGTGTGTGTGGGGAGTGATGGTCAGTGTGTGTGTGTGGAGTGATGGTCAGTGAGTGTGGGGAGTGATGGTCAGTGTGTGTGGGGAGTGATGGTCAGTGTGTGTGGGGAGTGATTGTCAGTGAGTTTGTGGGGAGTGATGGTCAGTTTGTGTGGGGAGTGATGGTCAGTGTGAGTGTGGAGAGTGATGGTCAGTGTGTGTGTGGGGAGTGATGGTCAGTGTGTGTGGGGAGTGATGGTCAGTGTGTGTGTGGGGAGTGATGGT
Source organism: Chiloscyllium punctatum (assembly GCF_047496795.1). NCBI lineage: Eukaryota > Metazoa > Chordata > Chondrichthyes > Orectolobiformes > Hemiscylliidae > Chiloscyllium > Chiloscyllium punctatum. The sequence goes on from NC_092766.1 coordinate 10,889,528, forward strand.
CAGTGAGTGTGGGGAGTGATGGTCAGTGTGTGTGTGGGGAGTGATGGTCAGTGTGTGTGTGTGGAGTGATGGTCAGTGTGTGTGTGGGGAGTGATGGTCAGTGTGTGTGGGGAGTGATTGTCAGTGAGTGTGTGGGGAGTGATGGTCAGTTTGTGTGTGGGGAGTGATGGTCAGTGTGTGTTTGTGAGGAGTGATGGTCAGTGTGTGTGGGGAGTGATGGTCAGTGTGAGTGTGGGGAGTGATGGTCAGTGTGTGTGGGGGGAGTGATGGTCAGTGAGTGTGGGGAGTGATGGTCAGTGTGTGTGTGGGGAGTGATGGTCAGTGTGTGTGTGTGGAGTGATGGTCAGTGTGTGTGGGGAGTGATGGTCAGTGTGTGTGGGGAGTGATTGTCAGTGAGTGTGTGGGGAGTGATGGTCAGTGTGTGTGGGGAGTGATGGTCAGTGTGTGTGGGGAGTGATGGTCAGTGTGTGGGGAGTGATGGTCAGTGTGTGTGTGTGGTGTGATGGTAAGTGTGTGTGTGGGGAGTGATGGTCAGTGTGTGTGTGGGGAGTGATGGTCAGTGTGCGTGTAGGGAGTGAGTGTGTGTGGGGAGTGATGGTCAGTGTGTGTGGGGAGTGATGGTCAGTATGTGTGGGGTGTGATGGTCAGTGTGTGTGTGGGGAGTGATGGTCAGTGAGTGTGTGGGGAGTGATGGTCAGTGTGTGTGGGGAGTGATGGTCAGTGTGTGTGTGGGGAGTGATGGTCAGTGTGTGTGGGGAGTGATGGTCAGTGTGTGTGGGGAGTGATGGTCAGTGTGTGTGTGAGGAGTGATGGTCAGTGTGTGTGTGGGGAGTAATGGTCAGTGTGTGTGGGGAGTGATGGTCAGTGTGTGTGTGGGGAGTGATGGTCAGTGTGTGTGTAGGGAATGATGGTCAGTGTGTGTGGGGAGTGATGGTCAGTGTGTGTGGGGAGTGATGGTCAGTGTGTGTGGGGAGTGATGGTCAGTGTGTGTGTGGGGAGTGATGGTCAGTGTGTGTGTGGTGAGTGATGGTCAGTGTGTGTGTGGGGAGGGGAGTGATGGTCAGTGTGTGTGGGGAGTGATGGTCAGTGTGTGTGGGGAGTGATGGTCAGTGTGTGTGGGGAGTGATGGTCAGTGTGTGTGTGGGGAGTGATGGTCAGTGTGTGTGGGGAGTGATGGTCAGTGTGTGTGGGGAGTGATGGTCAGTGTGTGTGTGGGGAGTGATGGTCAGTGTGTGTGTGGGGAGTGATGGTCAGTGTGTGTGTGGGGAGTGATGGTCAGTGTGTGTGTGGGGAGTGATGGTCAGTGTGCGTGTGGGGAGTGATGGTCAGTGTGCGTGTGGGGAGTGATGGTCAGTGTGTGTGGGGGGAGTGATGGTCAGTGAGTGTGTGGGGAGTGAGTGTGTGTGGGGAGTGATGGTCAGTGTGTGTGTGGGGAGTGATGGTCAGTGTGTGTGGGGAGTGATGGTCAGTGTGTGTGTGGGGAGTGATGGTCAGTGTGCGTGTGGGGAGTGAGTGTGTGTGGGGAGTGATGGTCAGTGAGTGTGGGGAGTTATGGTCAGTGTGTGTGTGGGGCGTGATGGTCAGTGTGCGTGTGGGGAGTGAGTGTGTGTGGGGAATGATGGTCAGTGAGTGTGGGGAGTGATGGTCAGTGTGTGTGTGGGGAGTGATGGTCAGTGTGTGTGGGGAGTGATGGTCAGTGTGTGTGGGGGGAGTGAGTGTGTGTGGTCAGTGATGGTCAGTGTGTGTGGGGAGTGATGGTCAGTGAGTGTGGGGAGTGATTGTCAGTGTGTGTGTGGGGAGTGATGGTCAGTGTGTGTGTGGGGAGTGATGGTCAGTGTGTGTGTGGGGAGTGATGGTCAGTGTGCGTGTGGGGAGTGAGTGTGTGTGGGGAGTGATGGTCAGTGAGTGTGGGGAGTAATGGTCAGTGTGCGTGTGGGGAGTGAGTGTGTGTGGGGAGTGATGGTCAGTGTGTGTGGGGAGTGATGGTCAGTGTGTGTGTGGGGAGTGATGGTCAGTGTGTGTGTGGGGAGTGATGGTCAGTGTGTGTGTGGGTAGTGATGGTCAGTGTGTGTGGGGAGTGATGGTCAGTGTGTGCATGGGGAGTGATGGTCAGTGAGTGTGTGGGGAGTGAGTGTGTGTGGGGAGTGATGGTCAGTGTGCGTGTGGGGAGTGAGTGTGTGTGGGGAGTGATGGTCAGTGAGTGTGGGGAGTGATGGTCAGTGTGCGTGTGGGGAGTGAGTGTGTGTGGGGAGTGATGGTCAGTGTGTGTGGGGAGTGATGGTCAGTGTGTGTGTGGGGAGTGATGGTCAGTGTGTGTGTGGGTAGTGATGGTCAGTGTGTGTGGGGAGTGATGGTCAGTGTGTGCATGGGGAGTGATGGTCAGTGAGTGTGTGGGGAGTGAGTGTGTGTGGGGAGTGATGGTCAGTGTGTGTGTGGGGAGTGATGGTCAGTGTGTGTGTGGGGAGTGATGGTCAGTGTGTGTGTGGGGAGTGAGTGTGTGTGGGGAGTGATGGTCAGTGTGTGTGTGGGGAGTGATGGTCCGTGTGTGCATGGGGAGTGATGGTCAGTGAGTGTGTGGGGAATGAGTGTGTGTGGGGAGTGATGGTCAGTGTGTGTGTGGGGAGTGATGGTCAGTGTGTGTGTGGAGTGATTGTCAGTGAGTGTTTGGGGAGTGATGGTCAGTTTGTGTGTGGAGAGTGATGGTCAGTGTGTGTGTGAGGAGTGATGGTCCGTGTGTGTGGGGAGTGATGGTCAGTGTGTGTGTGGGGAGTGATGGTCAGTGAGTGTGGGGAGTGATGGTCAGTGTGCGTGTGGGGAGTGAGTGTGTGTGGGGAGTGATGGTCAGTGAGTGTGTGGGGAGCGATGGTCAGTGTGTGTGTGGGGTGTGATGGTCAGTGTGTGTGTGTGTGGAGTGATGGTCAGTGTGTGTGTGGGGAATAATGGTCAGTGTGTGTGGGGAGTGATGGTCAGTGAGTGTGGGGAGTGATGGTCAGTGTGTGTGGGGTGTGATGGTCAGTGTGTGTGTGTGTGGAGTGATGGTCAGTGTGTGTGTGGGGAATAATGGTCAGTGTGTGTGGGGAGTGATGGTCAGTGAGTGTGTGTGGGGAGTGATGGTCAGTGTGTGTGTGGTGAGTGATGGTCAGTGTGTGTGTGGGGAGTGATGGCCAGTGAGTGTGTGTGGGGAGTGATGGTCAGTGTGTGTGTGGTGAGTGATGGTCAGTGTGTGTGTGGTGAGTGATGGTCAGTGAGTGTGGGGAGTGATGGCCAGTGAGTGTGTGTGGGGAGTGATGGTCAGTGTGTGTGTTGTGAGTGATGGTCAGTGAGTGTGTGTGGTCAGTGATGGTCAGTGAGTGTGTGTGGGGAGTGATGGTCAGTGTGTGTGTGGTGAGTGATGGTCAGTGTGTGTGTGTGGGGAGTGATTGTCAGTGTGTGTGTGTGGGGAGTGATGGTCAGTGTGTGTGTGGGAGTGATGGTCAGTGTGTGTGGGGAGTGATGGTCAGTGTGTGTGTGTGGGGAGTGATTGTCAGTGTGTGTGTGGGGAGTGATGGTCAGTGTGTGTGTGTGGGGAGTGATGGTCAGTGTGTGTGGGGAGTGATGGTCAGTGTGTGCATGGGGAGTGATGGTCAGTGAGTGTGTGGGGAGTGATGGTCAGTGTGTGTGTGGGGAGTGATGGTCAGTGTGTGTGGGGAGGGGAGTGATGGTCAGTGAGTGTGTGGGGAATAATGGTCAGTGTGTGTGTGGGGAGTGATGGTCAGTGTGAGTGTGGGGAGTGAGTGTGTGTGGGGAGTGATGGTCAGTGAGTGTGTGGGGAGCGATGGTCAGTATGTGTGGGGTGTGATGGTCACTGTGTGTGTGTGTGTGGAGTGATGGTCAGTGAGTGTGGGGAGTGATGGTCAGTGTGTGTGTGTGGGGAGTGATGATCAGAGTGTGTGTGGGGAGTGATGGTCAGTGTGTGCATGGGGAGTGATGGTCAGTGAGTGTGTGGGGAGTGAGTGTGTGTGGGGAGTGATGGTCAGTGTGTGTGTGGGGAGTGATGGTCAGTGTGTGTGTGGGGAGTGATGGTCAGTGTGTGTGTGGGGAGTGAGTGTGTGTGGGGAGTGATGGTCAGTGTGTGTGTGGGGAGTGATGGTCCATGTGTGCATGGGGAGTGATGGTCAGTGAGTGTGTGGGGAATGAGTGTGTGTGGGGAGTGATGGTCAGTGTGTGTGTGGGGAGTGATGGTCAGTGTGTGTGGGGAGTGATTGTCAGTGAGTGTTTGGGGAGTGATGGTCAGTTTGTGTGTGGAGAGTGATGGTCAGTGTGTGTGTGAGGAGTGATGGTCCGTGTGTGTGGGGAGTGATGGTCAGTGTGTGTGTGGGGAGTGATGGTCAGTGAGTGTGGGGAGTGATGGTCAGTGTGCGTGTGGGGAGTGAGTGTGTGTGGGGAGTGATGGTCAGTGAGTGTGTGGGGAGCGATGGTCAGTGTGTGTGGGGTGTGATGGTCAGTGTGTGTGTGTGTGGAGTGATGGTCAGTGTGTGTGTGGGGAATAATGGTCAGTGTGTGTGGGGAGTGATGGTCAGTGAGTGTGGGGAGTGATGGTCAGTGTGTGTGGGGTGTGATGGTCAGTGTGTGTGTGTGTGGAGTGATGGTCAGTGTGTGTGTGGGGAATAATGGTCAGTGTGTGTGGGGAGTGATGGTCAGTGAGTGTGTGTGGGGAGTGATGGTCAGTGTGTGTGTGGTGAGTGATGGTCAGTGTGTGTGTGGGGAGTGATGGCCAGTGAGTGTGTGTGGGGAGTGATGGTCAGTGTGTGTGTGGTGAGTGATGGTCAGTGTGTGTGTGGTGAGTGATGGTCAGTGAGTGTGGGGAGTGATGGCCAGTGAGTGTGTGTGGGGAGTGATGGTCAGTGTGTGTGTTGTGAGTGATGGTCAGTGAGTGTGTGTGGTCAGTGATGGTCAGTGAGTGTGTGTGGGGAGTGATGGTCAGTGTGTGTGTGGTGAGTGATGGTCAGTGTGTGTGTGTGTGGGGAGTGATTGTCAGTGTGTGTGTGTGGGGAGTGATGGTCAGTGTGTGTGTGGGAGTGATGGTCAGTGTGTGTGGGGAGTGATGGTCAGTGTGTGTGTGTGGGGAGTGATTGTCAGTGTGTGTGTGGGGAGTGATGGTCAGTGTGTGTGTGTGGGGAGTGATGGTCAGTGTGTGTGGGGAGTGATGGTCAGTGTGTGCATGGGGAGTGATGGTCAGTGAGTGTGTGGGGAGTGATGGTCAGTGTGTGTGTGGGGAGTGATGGTCAGTGTGTGTGGGGAGGGGAGTGATGGTCAGTGAGTGTGTGGGGAATAATGGTCAGTGTGTGTGTGGGGAGTGATGGTCAGTGTGAGTGTGGGGAGTGAGTGTGTGTGGGGTGTGATGGTCAGTGAGTGTGTGGGGAGCGATGGTCAGTATGTGTGGGGTGTGATGGTCACTGTGTGTGTGTGTGTGGAGTGATGGTCAGTGAGTGTGGGGAGTGATGGTCAGTGTGTGTGTGTGGGGAGTGATGATCAGAGTGTGTGTGGGGAGTGATGGTCAGTGTGTGTGGGGAGTGATGGTCAGTGTGTGCATGGGGAGTGATGGTCAGTGAGTGTGTGGGGAGTGATGATCAGAGTGTGTGGGGAGTGATGGTCAGTGTGTGTGGGGAGGGGAGTGATGGTCAGTGAGTGTGTGGGGAATAATGGTCAGTGTGTGTGTGGGGAGTGATGGTCAGTGAGTGTGTGGGGAGCGATGGTCAGTATGTGTGGGGTGTGATGGTCAGTGTGTGTGGGGGGAGTGATGGTCAGTGTGTGTGTGTGGGGAGTGATGGTCAGTGTGTGTGTGGGGAGTGATGGTCAGTGTGTGTGGGGAGTGATGGTCAGTGTGTATGGGGAGTGATGGTCAGTGTGTGTGTGGGGAGTGATGGTCAGTGTGTGTGGGGAGTGATGGTCAGTGTGAGTGTGTGGGGAGTGATGGTCAGTGTGTGTGTGTGGGGAGTGATGGTCAGTGAGTGTGTGGAGTGATGGTCAGTGTGAGTGTGCGGGGAGTGATGGTCAGTGTGTGTGGGGAGTGATGGTCAGTGTGTGTGTGTGGGGAGTGATGGTCAGTGTGTGTGTGGGGAGTGATGGTCAGTGTGTGTGGGGAGTGATGGTCAGTGTGTGTGGGGAGTGATGGTCAGTGTGTATGGGGAGTGATGGGCAGTGTGTGTGTGGGGAGTGATGGTCAGTGTGTGTGTGGGGAGTGATGGTCAGTGTGTGTGGGGAGTGATGGTCAGTGAGTGTGGGGAGTGATGTTCAGTGTGTGTGGGGAGTGATGGTCAGTGTGTGTGGGGAGTGATGGTCAGTGTGTGTGTGGGGAGTGATGGTCAGTGTGTGTGTGGGGAGTGATGGTCAGTGTGTGCGGGGAGTGATGGTCCGTTAGTGTGTGTGGACTGATGGTCAGTATGTGTGAGGGGTGTGACGGTCAGTGAGTGTGTGGGGAGTGATGGTCCGTTAGTGTGTGTGGGGTGATGGTCAGTGTGTGTGGGGAGTGATGGTCAGTGAGTGAGGGGAGTGATGGTCAGTGAGTGTGGGGAGTGATGGTCAGTGTGTGTGTGGGGAGTGATGGTCAGTGTGTGTGTGTGGAGTGATGGTCAGTGAGTGTGGGGAGTGATGGTCAGTGAGTGTGGGGAGTGATGGTCAGTGTGTGTGTGGGGAGTGATGGTCAGTGTGTGTGTGGGGAGTGATGGTCAGTGTGTGCGGGGAGTCATGGTCCGTTAGTGTGTGTGGGGTGATGGTCAGTGTGTGTGGGGAGTGATGGTCAGTGTGTGTGTGGGGAGTGATGGTCAGTGTGTGCGGGGAGTGATGGTCCGTTAGTGTGTGTGGGGTGATGGTCAGTGAGTGTGGGGAGTGATGGTCAGTGAGTGTGGGGAGTGATGGTCAGTGAGTGTGGGGAGTGATGGTCAGTGAGTGTGTGTGGAGTGATGGTCAGTGTGTGTGGGGAGTGATGGTCAGTGAGTGTGTGGGGAGTGATGGTCAGTGAGTGTGTGGGGAGTGATGGTCAGTGTGTGTGTGGGGAGTGATGGTCAGTGTGTGTGTGGGGAGTGATGGTCAGTGAGTGTGTGTGGGGAGTGATGGTCAGTGTGTGTGCGGGGAGTGATGGTCAGTGAGTGTGTGTGGGGAGTGATGGCCAGTGAGTGTGGGGAGTGATGGTCAGTGAGTGTGTGGGGAGTGATGGTCAGTGTGTGTGCGGGGAGTGATGGTCAGTGAGTGTGTGGGGAGTGTGGTCAGTGAGTGTGGGGAGTGATGGTCAGTGAGTGCGTGGGGAGTGATGGTCAGTGAGTGTGTGGGGAGTGATTGTCAGTGAGTGTGTGGGGAGTGATGGTCAGTGTGTGTGGGGAGTGATGGTCAGTGAGTGTGGGGAGTGATGGTCAGTGTGTGTGCGGGGAGTGATGGTCAGTGAGTGTGTGGGGAGTGATGGTCAGTGTGTGTGTGTGGGGAGTGATGGTCAGTGTGTGTGTGTGCGGGGAGTGATGGTCAGTGAGTGTGTGAGGAGTGATGGTCAGTGTATGTGTGGGGAGTGATGGTCAGTGTGTGTGTGGTGAGTGATGGTCAGTGAGTGTGTGTGGGGAGTGATGGTCAGTGAGTATGTGTGGGGAGTGATGGTCTGTGTGTGTGTGTGGAGTGATGGTCAGTGAGTGTGTGTGGGGAGTGATGGTCAGTGAGTGTGTGTGGGGAGTGATGGTCAGTGGGTGTGTGAGGAGTGATGGTCAGTGTGTGTGTGTGCGGGGAGTGATGGTCAGTGAGTGTGTGTGGGGAGTGTTGGTCAGTGAGTGTGTGTGGGGAGTGATGGTCATTGTGTGTGTGTGGGGAGTGTCGGTCAGTGAGTGTGTGTGGGGAGTGACGGTCAGTGTGTGTATGGGGAGTGATGGTCAGTGTGTGCGGGGAGTGATGGTCATTGTGTGTGTGTAGCGAGTGATGGTCAGTGAGTGTGTGGTGAGTGATGGTCAGTGTTTGTGTGGTGAGTGATGGTCAGTGAGTGTGTGTGGTCAGTGATGGTCAGTGAGTGTGTGTGGGGAGTGATGGTCAGTGAGTGTGGGGAGTGATGGTCAGTGTGCGTGTGGGGAGTGAGTGTGTGTGGGGAGTGATGGTCAGTGTGTGTGTGGAGTGATGGTCAGTGTGTGTGTGGGGAGTGATGGTCAGTGTGTGTGTGGGGAGTGATGGTCAGTGTGTGTGGGGAGTGATGGTCAGTGTGTGCATGGGGAGTGATGGTCAGTGAGTGTGTGGGGAGTGAGTGTGTGTGGGGAGTGATGGTCAGTGTGTGTGTGGGGAGTGATGGTCAGTGTGTGTGTGGGGAGTGATGGTCAGTGTGTGTGTGGGGAGTGATGGTCAGTGTGTGTGTGGGGAGTGAGCGTGTGTGGGGAGTGATGGTCAGTGTGTGTGTGGGGAGTGATGGTCCGTGTGTGCATGGGGAGTGATGGTCAGTGAGTGTGTGGGGAATGAGTGTGTGTGGGGAGTGATGGTCAGTGTGTGTGTGGGGAGTGATGGTCAGTGTGTGTGGGGAGTGATTGTCAGTGAGTGTTTGGGGAGTGATGGTCAGTTTGTGTGTGGAGAGTGATGGTCAGTGTGTGTGTGAGGAGTGATGGTCCGTGTGTGTGGGGAGTGATGGTCAGTGTGTGTGTGGGGAGTGATGGTCAGTGAGTGTGGGGAGTGATGGTCAGTGTGCGTGTGGGGAGTGAGTGTGTGTGGGGAGTGATGGTCAGTGAGTGTGTGGGGAGCGATGGTCAGTGTGTGTGGGGTGTGATGGCCAGTGTGTGTGTGTGTGGAGTGATGGTCAGTGTGTGTGTGGGGAATAATGGTCAGTGTGTGTGGGGAGTGATGGTCAGTGAGTGTGGGGTGTGATGGTCAGTGTGTGTGGGGTGTGATGGTCAGTGTGTGTGTGTGTGGAGAGATGGTCAGTGTGTGTGTGGGGAATAATGGTCAGTGTGTGTGGGGAGTGATGGTCAGTGTGTGTGTGGGGAATAATGGTCAGTGTGTGTGGGGAGTGATGGTCAGTGTGTGTGTGGGGAATAATGGTCAGTGTGTGTGGGGAGTGATGGTCAGTGAGTGTGTGTGGGGAGTGATGGTCAGTGTGTGTGTGGTGAGTGATGGTCAGTGTGTGTGTGGGGAGTGATGGCCAGTGAGTGTGTGTGGGGAGTGATGGTCAGTGTGTGTGTGGTGAGTGATGGTCAGTGTGTGTGTGGTGAGTGATGGTCAGTGAGTGTGGGGAGTGATGGCCAGTGAGTGTGTGTGGGGAGTGATGGTCAGTGTGTGTGGGGAGTGATGGTCAGTGTGTGTGTGGGGAGTGATGGGCAGTGTGTGTGTGGGGAGTGATGGTCAGTGAGTGCGTGGGGAGTGATGGTCAGTGAGTGTGGGGAGTGATGGTCAGTGAGTGTGGGGAGTGATGGTCAGTGTGTGTGGGGAGTGATGGTCAGTGTGTGTGTGGGGAGTGATGGGCAGTGTGTGTGTAGGGAGTGATGGTCAGTGAGTGTCTGTGGGGAGTGATGGTCAGTGAGTGTGGGGAGTGATGGTCAGTGAGTGTGGGGAGTGATGGTCAGTGTGTGTGTGGGGAGTGATGGTCAGTGTGTGTGTGGGGAGTGATGGTCAGTGAGTGTCTGTGGGGTGTGATGGTCAGTGAGTGTGGGGAGTGATGGTCAGTGTGTATGTGGGGTGTGATGGTCAGTGTGTGTGTGGGGAGTGATGGTCAGTGAGTGTGTGGGGAGTGAAGGTCTGTGTGTATATGGGGAGTGATGGTCAGTGTGTGTGTGCGGGGAGTGATGGTCAGTGTGTGTGGGGAGTGATGGTCCGTTAGTGTGTGGGGAGTGATGGTCAGTGTGTGTGGGGAGTGATGGTCAGTGTGTTTGGGGAGTGATGGTCAGTGTGTGTGGGGAGTGATGGTCAGTGTGTGTGTGGGGAGTGATGGTCAGTGAGTGTGGGGAGTGATGGTCAGTGTGCGTGTGGGGAGTGATGGTCAGTGTGTGTGGGGAGTGATGGTCATTGTGTGTGTGGGGAGTGATGGTCAGTGTGTGCGGGGAGTGATGGTCCGTTAGTGTGTGTGGAGTGATGGTCAGTGTGTGTGTGGGGAGTGATGGTCAGTGTGTGTGTGGGGAGTGATGGTCAGTGTGTGCGGGGAGTGATGGTCCGTTAGTGTGTGTGGAGTGATGGTCAGTATGTGTGAGGGGTGTGACGGTCAGTGAGTGTGTGGGGAGTGATGGTCCGTTAGTGTGTGTGGGGTGATGGTCAGTGTGTGTGGGGAGTGATGGTCAGTGAGTGTGGGGAGTGATGGTCAGTGAGTGTGGGAGTGATGGTCAGTGTGTGTGTGGGGAGTGATGGTCAGTGTGTGTGTGTGGAGTGATGGTCAGTGAGTGTGGGGAGTGATGGTCAGTGAGTGTGGGGAGTGATGGTCAGTGTGTGTGTGGGGAGTGATGGTCAGTGTGTGTGTGGGGAGTGATGGTCAGTGTGTGCGGGGAGTCATGGTCCGTTAGTGTGTGTGGGGTGATGGTCAGTGAGTGTGGGGAGTGATGGTCAGTGTGTGTGTGGGGAGTGATGGTCAGTGTGTGCGGGGAGTGATGGTCCGTTAGTGTGTGTGGGGTGATGGTCAGTGAGTGTGGGGAGTGATGGTCAGTGAGTGTGGGGAGTGATGGTCAGTGAGTGTGGGGAGTGATGGTCAGTGAGTGTGTGTGGAGTGATGGTCAGTGTGTGTGGGGAGTGATGGTCAGTGAGTGTGTGGGGAGTGATGGTCAGTGAGTGTGTGGGGAGTGATGGTCAGTGTGTGTGTGGGGAGTGATGGTCAGTGTGTGTGTGGGGAGTGATGGTCAGTGAGTGTGTGTGGGGAGTGATGGTCAGTGTGTGTGCGGGGAGTGATGGTCAGTGAGTGTGTGTGGGGAGTGATGGCCAGTGAGTGTGGGGAGTGATGGTCAGTGAGTGTGTGGGGAGTGATGGTCAGTGTGTGTGCGGGGAGTGATGGTCAGTGAGTGTGTGGGGAGTGTGGTCAGTGAGTGTGGGGAGTGATGGTCAGTGAGTGCGTGGGGAGTGATGGTCAGTGAGTGTGTGGGGAGCGATGGTCAGTATGTGTGGGGTGTGATGGGCAGTGTGTGTGTGGGGAGTGATGGTCAGTGAGTGTCTGTGGGGAGTGATGGTCAGTGAGTGTGGGGAGTGATGGTCAGTGTGTGTGTGGGGAGTGATGGGCAGTGTGTGTGTGGGGAGTGATGGTCAGTGAGTGCGTGGGGAGTGATGGTCAGTGAGTGTGGGGAGTGATGGTCAGTGAGTGTGGGGAGTGATGGTCAGTGTGTGTGGGGAGTGATGGTCAGTGTGTGTGTGGGGAGTGATGGGCAGTGTGTGTGTGGGGAGTGATGGTCAGTGAGTGTCTGTGGGGAGTGATGGTCAGTGAGTGTGGGGAGTGATGGTCAGTGAGTGTGGGGAGTGATGGTCAGTGTGTGTGTGGGGAGTGATGGTCAGTGTGTGTGTGGGGAGTGATGGTCAGTGAGTGTCTGTGGGGAGTGATGGTCAGTGAGTGTGGGGAGTGATGTTCAGTGTGTGTGGGGAGTGAAGATCAGTGTGTATGTGGGGAGTGATGGTCAGTGTGTATGTGGGGTGTGATGGTCAGTGTGTGTGTGGGGAGTGATGGTCAGTGAGTGTGTGGGGAGTGAAGGTCAGTGTGTATATGGGGAGTGATGGTCAGTGTGTGTGTGCGGGGAGTGATGGTCAGTGTGTGTGGGGAGTGATGGTCCGTTAGTGTGTGGGGAGTGATGGTCAGTGTGTGTGGGGAGTGATGGTCAGTGTGTTTGGGGAGTGATGGTCAATGTGTGTGGGGAGTGATGGTCAGTGTGTGTGTGGGGAGTGATGGTCAGTGAGTGTGGGGAGTGATGGTCAGTGTGCGTGTGGGGAGTGATGTTCAGTGTGTGTGTGGGGAGTGATGGTCATTGTGTGTGTGGGGAGTGATGGTCAGTGTGTGCGGGGAGTGATGGTCCGTTAGTGTGTGTGGAGTGATGGTCAGTGTGTGTGTGGGGAGTGATGGTCAGTGTGTGCGGGGAGTGATGGTCAGTGAGTGTGTCGGGAGTGATGGTCTGTGTGTGTGGGGAGTGATGGTCAGTGTGTGTGGGGAGTGATGGTCAGTGTGTGTGGGGAGTGATGGTCAGTGTTTGCGGGGAGTGATGGTCAGTGTGTGTGGGGAGTGATGGTCAGTGTGTATGGGGAGTGATGGTCAGTGTGTGTGTGGGGAGTGATGGTCAGTGTGTGTGTGTAGTTACGATCAGTGTGTGTGGGGAGTGATGGTCAGTGTGTGTGTGGGGAGTGATGGTCAGTGTGTGTGGGGAGTGATGGTCAGTGTGTATGGGGAGTGATGGTCAGTGTGTGTGTGGGGAGTGATGGTCAGTGTGTGTGGGGAGTGATGGTCAGTGTGTGTGGGGAGTGATGGTCAGTGTGTGTGTGGGGAGTGATGGTCAGTGTGTGTGACGAGTGATGGTCAGTGTGTTTGGGGAGTGATGGTCAGTGTGTGTGGGGAGTGATGGTCAGTGTGTGTGTGGGGAGTGATGGTCAGTGAGTGTGGGGAGTGATGGTCAGTGTGCGTGTGGGGAGTGATGGTCAGTGTGTGTGTGGGGAGTGATGGTCCGTGTGTGTGTGGGGAGTGATGGTCAGTGTGTGCGGGGAGTGATGGTCAGTGAGTGTGTCGGGAGTGATGGTCTGTGTGTGTGGGGAGTGATGGTCAGTGTGTGTGGGGAGTGATGGTCAGTGCGTGAGTATGGGGAAATTTGGTCAGTGAGTGTGGGGAGTGATGGTCAGTGTGTGTGTGGGGAGTGATGGTCAGTGTGTGCGGGGAGTGATGGTCAGTGTGTGTGTGGGGAGTGATGGTCAGTGTGTGTGGGGAGTGATGGTCAGTGTGTATGGGGAGTGATGGTCAGTGTGTGTGTGGGGAGTGATGGTCAGTGTGTGTGGGGAGTGATGGTCAGTGAGTGTGGGGAGTGATGGTCAGTGTGTGTGTGGGGAGTGATGGTCAGTGAGTGTCTTTGGGGAGTGATGGTCAGTGTGTGTGGGGAGTGATGGTCAGTGTGTGTGGGGAGTGATGGTCACTGTGTGTGTGGAGTGATGGTCAGTGTGTGTGTGGGGAGTGATGGTCAGTGTGTGTGTGGGGAGTGATGGTCAGTGTGTGTGGGGAGTGATGGTCAGTGTGTGTGTGGGGAGTGATGGTCAGTGTGTGTGGGGAGTGATGGTCAGTGTGTATGGGGAGTGATGGTCAGTGTGTGTGTGGGGAGTGATGGTCAGTGTGTGTGGGGAGTGATGGTCAGTGAGTGTGGGGAGTGATGGTCAGTGTGTGTGTGGGGAGTGATGGTCAGTGAGTGTCTTTGGGGAGTGATGGTCAGTGTGTGTGGGGAGTGATGGTCAGTGTGTGTGGGGAGTGATGGTCACTGTGTGTGTGGAGTGATGGTCAGTGTGTGTGTGGGGAGTGATGGTCAGTGTGTGTGTGGGGAGTGATGTTCAGTGTGTGTGGCGAGTGATGGTCAGTGTGTGTGGGGAGTGATGGTCAGTGTGTGTGTGGGGAGTGATGGTCAATGAGTGTGTGGGGAGTGATGTTCAGTGTGTGTGGGGAGTGATGATCAGTGTGTGTGGGGAGTGATGGTCAGTGTGTGTGGGGAGTGATGGTCAGTGTGTGTGTGTGGATAGATGGTCAGTGTGTTTGGGGAGTGATGGTCAGTGTGTGTGGGGAGTGATGGTCAGTGTGTGTGTGGGGAGTGATGGTCAGTGTGTGTGTGGGGAGTGATGGTCAGTGTGTGCGGGGAGTGATGGTCCGTTAGTGTGTGTGGAGTGATGGTCAGTGTGTGTGAGGGGTGTGACGGTCAGTGAGTGTGTGGGGAGTGATGGTCAGTGTGTGTGGGGAGTGATGGTCTGTGTGTGTGGGGAGTGATGGTCCGTTAGTGTGTGTGGGGTGATGGTCAGTGAGTGTGGGGAGTGATGGTCAGTGAGTGTGGGGAGTGATGGTCAGTGAGTGTGGGGAGTGATGGTCAGTGTGAGTGTGGGATGGTCAGTGTGAGTGTGGGGAGTGATGGTCAGTGTGTGTGTGTGTGGAGTTATGGTCAGTGTGTGTGGGGAGTGATGGTCAGTGTGTGTGGGGAGTGATGGTCAGTGTGTGTGTGGGGAGTGATGGTCAGTGTGTGTGAGGAGTGATGGTCAGTGTGTGTGGGGAGTGATGGTCAGTGAGTGTGTGTGGAGTGATGGTCAGTGTGTGTGGGGAGTGATGGTCAGTGTGTGTGTGTGGAGTGATGGTCAGTGTGTGTGAGGAGTGATGGTCAGTGTGTGTGGGGAGTGATGGTCAGTGAGTGTGTGGGGAGCGATGGTCAGTATGTGTGGGGTGTGATGGTCAGTGTGTGTGTCGGGAGTGATGGTTAGTGTTTGTGGGGAGTGATGGTCAGTGTGAGTGTGGGGAGTGATGGTCAGTGTGTGTGTGGGGAGTGATGGTCAGTGAGTGTGTGGTGAGTGATGGTCAGTGAGTGTGTGTGGGGAGTGATGGTCAGTGTGTGTGGGGAGTGATGGTCAGTGAGTGTGTGGGGAGTGATGGTCAGTGTGTGTGTGGGGAGTGATGGTCAGTGTGTGTGTGGGGAGTGATGGTCAGTGAGTGTGTGTGGGGAGTGATGGTCAGTGTGTGTGCGGGGAGTGATGGTCAGTGAGTGTGTGTGGGGAGTGATGGCCAGTGAGTGTGGGGAGTGATGGTCAGTGAGTGTGTGGGGAGTGATGGTCAGTGTGTGTGCGGGGAGTGATGGTCAGTGAGTGTGTGGGGAGTGATGGTCAGTGAGTGTGGGGAGTGATGGTCAGTGAGTGTGTGGGGAATGATGGTCAGTGAGTGTGTGGGGAGTGATGGTCAGTGAGTGTGTGGGGAGTGATGGTCAGTGTGTGTGGGGAGTGATGGTCAGTGTGTGTGTGGGGAGTGATGGTCAGTGTTTGCGGGGAGTGATGGTCCGTTAGTGTGTGTTGAGTGATGGTCAGTGTGTGTGTGGGGAGTGATGGTCAGTGTTTGCGGGGAGTGATGGTCAGTGAGTGTGTCGGGAGTGATGGTCTGTGTGTGTGGGGAGTGATGGTCAGTGTGTGTGGGGAGTGATGGTCAGTGTGTGTGGGGAGTGATGGTCAGTGTGTATGGGGAGTGATGGTCAGTGTGTGTGTGGGGAGTGATGGTCAGTGTGTGTGTGTGGAGTTACGATCAGTGTGTGTGGGGAGTGATGGTCAGTGTGTGTGTGGGGAGTGATGGTCAGTGTGTGTGGGGAGTGATGGTCAGTGTGTATGGGGAGTGATGGTCAGTGTGTGTGTGGGGAGTGATGGTCAGTGTGTGTGGGGAGTGATGGTCAGTGAGTGTGGGGAGTGATGGTCAGTGTGTGTGGGGGGAGTGATGGTCAGTGTGTGTGGGGGGAGTGATGGTCAGTGAGTGTGTGGGGAGTGATGGTCAGTGTGTATATGGGGAGTGATGGTCAGTGTGTGTGTGCGGGGAGTGATGGTCAGTGTGTGTGGGGAGTGATGGTCCGTTAGTGTGTGGGGAGTGATGGTCAGTGTGTGTGACGAGTGATGGTCAGTGTGTTTGGGGAGTGATGGTCAGTGTGTGTGGGGAGTGATGGTCAGTGTGTGTGTGGGGAGTGATGGTCAGTGAGTGTGGGGAGTGATGGTCAGTGTGCGTGTGGGGAGTGATGGTCAGTGTGTGTGTGGGGAGTGATGGTCAGTGTGTGTGTGGGGAGTGATGGTCAGTGTGTATGGGGAGTGATGGTCAGTGAGTGTGTCGGGAGTGATGGTCTGTGTGTGTGTGGAGTGATGGTCAGTGTGTGTGGGGAGTGATGGTCAGTGCGTGAGTATGGGGAATGATGGTCAGTGTGTGTGTGTGGAGTGATGGTCAGTGTGTGTGGGGAGTGATGGTCAGTGTGTATGGGGAGTGATGGTCAGTGTGTGTGTGGGGAGTGATGGTCAGTGTGTGTGTGTGGATAGATGGTCAGTGTGTGTGGGGAGTGATGGTCAGTGTGTGTGTGGGGAGTGATGGTCAGTGTGTGTGTGGGGAGTGATGGTCAGTGTGTGTGGGGAGTGATGGTCAGTGAGTGTGGGGAGTGATGGTCAGTGTGTGTGTGGGGAGTGATGGTCAGTGTGTGTGGGGAGTGATGGTCACTGTGTGTGTGGAGTGATGGTCAGTGTGTGTGGGGAGTGATGGTCAGTGTGTGTGTGGGGAGTGATGGTCAGTGAGTGTGTGGGGAGTGATGTTCAGTGTGTGTGGGGAGTGATGGTCAGTGTGTGTGGGGAGTGATGGTCAGTGTGTGTGGGGAGTGATGGTCAGTGTGTGTGTGTGGATAGATGGTCAGTGTGTGTGGGGAGTGATGGTCAGTGTGTGTGGGGAGTGATGGTCAGTGTGTGTGTGGGGAGTGATGGTCAGTGTGTGTGTGGGGAGTGATGGTCAGTGTGTGCGGGGAGTGATGGTCCGTTAGTGTGTGTGGAGTGATGGTCAGTGTGTGTGAGGGGTGTGACGGTCAGTGAGTGTGTGGGGAGTGATGGTCAGTGTGTGTGGGAGTGATGGTCAGTGTGTGTGGGGAGTGATGGTCCGTTAGTGTGTGTGGGGTGATGGTCAGTGAGTGTAGGGAGTGATGGTCAGTGAGTGTGGGGAGTGATGGTCAGTGAGTGTGGGGAGTGATGGTCAGTGAGTGTTGGGAGTGATGGTCAGTGTGTGTGGGGAGTGATGGTCAGTGTGAGTGTGGGATGGTCAGTGTGAGTGTGGGGAGTGATGGTCAGTGTGAGTGTGGGGAGTGATGGTCAGTGAGTGTGTGTGGGGAGTGATGGTCAGTGTGTGGGGAGTGATGGTCAGTATGTGTGGGGAGTGATGGTCAGTGAGTGTGTGGGGAGTGATGGTCAGTGTGTGTGTGTGGAGTGATGGTCAGTGTGTGTGAGGAGTGATGGTCAGTGTGTGTGGGGAGTGATGGTCAGTGAGTGTGTGGGGAGCGATGGTCAGTATGTGTGGGGTGTGATGGTCAGTGTGTGTGTCGGGAGTGATGGTTAGTGTTTGTGGGGAGTGATGGTCAGTGTGAGTGTGGGGAGTGATGGTCAGTGTGTGTGTGGGGAGTGATGGTCAGTGAGTGTGTGGTGAGTGATGGTCAGTGAGTGTGTGTGGGGAGTGATGGTCAGTGTGTGGGGGGAGTGATGGTCAGTGAGTGTGTGGGGAGTGATGGTCAGTGTGTGTGCGGGGAGTGATGGTCAGTGAGTGTGTGGGGAGTGATGGTCAGTGAGTGTGGGGAGTGATGGTCAGTGTGTGTGTGGGGAGTGATGGTCAGTGAGTGTGTGGTGAGTGATGGTCAGTGAGTGTGTGTGGGGAGTGATGGTCAGTGTGTGTGGGGAGTGATGGTCAGTGAGTGTGTGGGGAGTGATGGTCAGTGTGTGTGTGGGGAGTGATGGTCAGTGTGTGTCTGGGGAGTGATGGTCAGTGAGTGTGTGTGGGGAGTGATGGTCAGTGTGTGTGCGGGGAGTGATGGTCAGTGAGTGTGTGTGGGGAGTGATGGCCAGTGAGTGTGGGGAGTGATGGTCAGTGAGTGTGTGGGGAGTGATGGTCAGTGTGTGTGCGGGGAGTGATGGTCAGTGAGTGTGTGGGGAGTGATGGTCAGTGAGTGTGGGGAGTGATGGTCAGTGAGTGTGTGGGGAGTGATGGTCAGTGAGTGTGTGTGGAGTGATGGTCAGTGAGTGTGTGGGGAGTGATGGTCAGTGTGTGTGGGGAGTGATGGTCAGTGAGTGTGGGAATGATGGTCAGTGTGTGTGCGGGGAGTGATGGTCAGTGAGTGTGTGGGGAGTGATGGTCAGTGTGTGTGTGTGGGGAGTGATGGTCAGTGTGTGTGTGTGCGGGGAGTGATGGTCAGTGAGTGTGTGAGGAGTGATGGTCAGTGTGTGTGTGGGGAGTGATGGTCAGTGTGTGTGTGGTGAGTGATGGTCAGTGTGTGTGTGTGGGGAGTGATGGTCAGTGAGTGTGTGTGGGGAGTGATGGTCAGTGAGTGTGTGTGGGGAGTGATGGTCTGTGTGTGTGTGTGGGGAGTGATGGTCAGTGAGTGTGTGTGGGGAGTGATGGTCAGTGAGTGTGTTTGGGGAGTGTTGGTCTGTGTGTGTGTGTGGGGAGTGATGGTCTGTGTGTGTGTGTGGGGAGTGATGGTCAGTGAGTATGTGTGGGGAGTGATGGTCAGTGGGTGTGTGAGGAGTGATGGTCAGTGTGTGTGTGTGTGTGCGGGGAGTGATGGTCAGTGAGTGTGTGTGGGGAGTGTTGGTCAGTGAGTGTGTGTGGGGAGTGATGGTCATTGTGTGTGTGTGGGGAGTGTCGGTCAGTGAGTGTGTGTGGGGAGTGACGGTCAGTGTGTGTATGGGGAGTGATGGTCAGTGTGTGTGGGGAGTGATGGTCATTGTGTGTGTGTGGGGAGTGTCGGTCAGTGAGTGTGTGTGGGGAGTGACGGTCAGTGTGTGTATGGGGAGTGATGGTCAATGTGTGCGGGGAGTGATGGTCATTGTGTGTGTGTGGGGAGTGATGGTCAGTGAGTGTGTGGGAGTGATGGTCAGTGTGTGCGGTGAGTGATGGTCAGTGTGTGTGTGGGGAGTGATGGTCAGTGTGTGTGGGGAGTGATGGTCAGTGTGTGTGTGGGGAGTGATGGTCAGTGTGTGTGTGGGAGTGACGCTCAGTGTGTGTGTGGGGAGTGATGGTCAGTGAGTGTGTGGGAGTGATGGTGAGTGTGTGTGGGGAGTGATGGTCAGTGTGTGTGTGGGGAGTGATGGTCAGTGTGTGTGCGGGGAGTGATGGTCATTGTGTGTGTTTGGGTGGAGTGATGGTCAGTGAGTGTGGGGAGTGATGGTCAGTGTGTGTGTGCTGAGTGTTGGTCAGTGTGTGCGGGGAGTGATGGTCAGTGTGTGTGGGGAGTGATGGTCAGTGTGTGTGGGGGGAGTGATGGTCAGTGTGTTTGGGGAGTGATGGTCAGTGTGTGTGTGGGGAGTGATGGTCAGTTAGTGTGGGGAGTGATGGTCAGTGTGTGTGGGGGGAGTGATGGTCAGTGTGTGTGTGGGGAGTGATGGTCAGTGAGTGTGGGGAGTGATGGTCAGTGTGTGTGTGGGGAGTGATGGTCAATGAGTGTGGGGTGTGTTGGTCAGTGAGTGTGTGGGGAGTGATGGTCAGTGAGTGTGTGGGGAGTGATGGTCAGTGTGTGTGTGGGGAGTGATGGTCTGTGTGTGTGTGTGGGGAGTGATGGTCAGTGAGTGTGTGTGGGGAGTGATGGTCAGTGAGTGTGGGGAGTGATGGTCAGTGTGAGTGTGGAGTGATGGTCAGTGAGTGTGGGGAGTGATGGTCAGTGTGTGTGGGGAGTGATGGTCAGTGAGTGTGGGGTAGTGATGGTCAGTGTGTGTGGGGAGTGATGGTCAGTGTGAGTGTGGAGTGATTGTCAGTGAGTGTGGGGAGTGATGGTCAGTGTGAGTGTGGAGTGATTGTCAGTGAGTGTGGGGAGTGATGGTCAGTGTGTGTGTGGGGAGTGATGGTCAGTGAGTGTGTGTGGGGAGTGATGGTCTGTGTGTGTGTGTGGGGAGTGATGGTCAGTGAGTGTGTGTGGGGAGTGATGGTCAGTGAGTGTGGGGAGTGATGGTCAGTGTGAGTGTGGGGAGTGATGGTCAGTGAGTGTGGGGAGTGATGGTCAGTGTGAGTGTGGAGTGATTGTCAGTGAGTGTGGGGAGTGATGGTCAGTGTGAGTGTGGAGTGATTGTCAGTGAGTGTGGGGAGTGATGGTCAGTGTGTGTGTGGGGAGTGATGGTCAGTGAGTGTGGGGAGTGATGGTCAGTGAGTGTGTGTGGGGAGTGATGGTCAGTGTGTGTGTGGGGAGTGATGGTCAGTGTGTATGGGGAGTGATGGTCAGTGAGTGTGTCGGGAGTGATGGTCTGTGTGTGTGTGGAGTGATGGTCAGTGTGTGTGGGGAGTGATGGTCAGTGCGTGAGTATGGGGAATGATGGTCAGTGTGTGTGTGTGGAGTGATGGTCAGTGTGTGTGGGGAGTGATGGTCAGTGTGTATGGGGAGTGATGGTCAGTGTGTGTGTGGGGAGTGATGGTCAGTGTGTGTGTGTGGATAGATGGTCAGTGTGTGTGGGGAGTGATGGTCAGTGTGTGTGTGGGGAGTGATGGTCAGTGTGTGTGTGGGGAGTGATGGTCAGTGTGTGTGGGGAGTGATGGTCAGTGAGTGTGGGGAGTGATGGTCAGTGTGTGTGTGGGGAGTGATGGTCAGTGTGTGTGGGGAGTGATGGTCACTGTGTGTGTGGAGTGATGGTCAGTGTGTGTGGGGAGTGATGGTCAGTGTGTGTGTGGGGAGTGATAGCCAGTGAGTGTGTGGGGAGTGATGTTCAGTGTGTGTGGGGAGTGATGGTCAGTGTGTGTGGGGAGTGATGGTCAGTGTGTGTGGGGAGTGATGGTCAGTGTGTGTGTGTGGATAGATGGTCAGTGTGTGTGGGGAGTGATGGTCAGTGTGTGTGGGGAGTGATGGTCAGTGTGTGTGTGGGGAGTGATGGTCAGTGTGTGTGTGGGGAGTGATGGTCAGTGTGTGCGGGGAGTGATGGTCCGTTAGTGTGTGTGGAGTGATTGTCAGTGTGTGTGAGGGGTGTGACGGTCAGTGAGTGTGTGGGGAGTGATGGTCAGTGTGTGTGGGAGTGATGGTCAGTGTGTGTGGGGAGTGATGGTCCGTTAGTGTGTGTGGGGTGATGGTCAGTGAGTGTAGGGAGTGATGGTCAGTGAGTGTGGGGAGTGATGGTCAGTGAGTGTGGGGAGTGATGGTCAGTGAGTGTGGGGAGTGATGGTCAGTGTGTGTGGGGAGTGATGGTCAGTGTGAGTGTGGGATGGTCAGTGTGAGTGTGGGGAGTGATGGTCAGTGTGAGTGTGGGGAGTGATGGTCAGTGAGTGTGTGTGGGGAGTGATGGTCAGTGTGTGGGGAGTGATGGTCAGTATGTGTGGGGAGTGATGGTCAGTGAGTGTGTGGGGAGTGATGGTCAGTGTGTGTGTGTGGAGTGATGGTCAGTGTGTGTGAGGAGTGATGGTCAGTGTGTGTGGGGAGTGATGGTCAGTGAGTGTGTGGGGAGCGATGGTCAGTATGTGTGGGGTGTGATGGTCAGTGTGTGTGTCGGGAGTGATGGTTAGTGTTTGTGGGGAGTGATGGTCAGTGTGAGTGTGGGGAGTGATGGTCAGTGTGTGTGTGGGGAGTGATGGTCAGTGAGTGTGTGGTGAGTGATGGTCAGTGAGTGTGTGTGGGGAGTGATGGTCAGTGTGTGTGGGGAGTGATGGTCAGTGAGTGTGTGGGGAGTGATGGTCAGTGTGTGTGTGGGGAGTGATGGTCAGTGTGTGTCTGGGGAGTGATGGTCAGTGAGTGTGTGTGGGGAGTGATGGTCAGTGTGTGTGCGGGGAGTGATGGTCAGTGAGTGTGTGTGGGGAGTGATGGCCAGTGAGTGTGGGGAGTGATGGTCAGTGAGTGTGTGGGGAGTGATGGTCAGTGTGTGTGCGGGGAGTGATGGTCAGTGAGTGTGTGGGGAGTGATGGTCAGTGAGTGTGGGGAGTGATGGTCAGTGAGTGTGTGGGGAGTGATGGTCAGTGAGTGTGTGGGGAGTGATGGTCAGTGAGTGTGTGGGGAGTGATGGTCAGTGTGTGTGGGGAGTGATGGTCAGTGAGTGTGGGAATGATGGTCAGTGTGTGTGCGGGGAGTGATGGTCAGTGAGTGTGTGGGGAGTGATGGTCAGTGTGTGTGTGTGGGGAGTGATGGTCAGTGTGTGTGTGTGCGGGGAGTGATGGTCAGTGAGTGTGTGAGGAGTGATGGTCAGTGTGTGTGTGGGGAGTGATGGTCAGTGTGTGTGTGGTGAGTGATGGTCAGTGTGTGTGTGTGGGGAGTGATGGTCAGTGAGTGTGTGTGGGGAGTGATGGTCAGTGAGTGTGTGTGGGGAGTGATGGTCTGTGTGTGTGTGTGGGGAGTGATGGTCAGTGAGTGTGTGTGGGGAGTGATGGTCAGTGAGTGTGTTTGGGGAGTGTTGGTCTGTGTGTGTGTGTGGGGAGTGATGGTCTGTGTGTGTGTGTGGGGAGTGATGGTCAGTGAGTATGTGTGGGGAGTGATGGTCAGTGGGTGTGTGAGGAGTGATGGTCAGTGTGTGTGTGTGTGTGCGGGGAGTGATGGTCAGTGAGTGTGTGTGGGGAGTGTTGGTCAGTGAGTGTGTGTGGGGAGTGATGGTCATTGTGTGTGTGTGGGGAGTGTCGGTCAGTGAGTGTGTGTGGGGAGTGACGGTCAGTGTGTGTATGGGGAGTGATGGTCAGTGTGTGTGGGGAGTGATGGTCATTGTGTGTGTGTGGGGAGTGTCGGTCAGTGAGTGTGTGTGGGGAGTGACGGTCAGTGTGTGTATGGGGAGTGATGGTCAGTGTGTGCGGGGAGTGATGGTCATTGTGTGTGTGTGGGGAGTGATGGTCAGTGAGTGTGTGGGAGTGATGGTCAGTGTGTGCGGTGAGTGATGGTCAGTGTGTGTGTGGGGAGTGATGGTCAGTGTGTGTGGGGAGTGATGGTCAGTGTGTGTGTGGGGAGTGATGGTCAGTGTGTGTGTGGGAGTGACGCTCAGTGTGTGTGTGGGGAGTGATGGTCAGTGAGTGTGTGGGAGTGATGGTGAGTGTGTGTGGGGAGTGATGGTCAGTGTGTGTGTGGGGAGTGATGGTCAGTGTGTGTGCGGGGAGTGATGGTCATTGTGTGTGTTTGGGTGGAGTGATGGTCAGTGAGTGTGTGTGGGGATTGATGCTCAGTGTGTGTGTGGGGATTGATGGTCATTGTGTGTGTGGGTGGGGAGTGATGGTCAGTGAGTGTGGGGAGTGATGGTCAGTGTGTGTGTGCTGAGTGTTGGTCAGTGTGTGCGGGGAGTGATGGTCAGTGTGTGTGGGGAGTGATGGTCAGTGTGTGTGTGGGGGGAGTGATGGTCAGTGTGTGTGGGGAGTGATGGTCAGTGTGTGTGTGGGGAGTGATGGTCAGTTAGTGTGGGGAGTGATGGTCAGTGTGTGTGGGGGGAGTGATGGTCAGTGTGTGTGTGGGGAGTGATGGTCAGTGAGTGTGGGGAGTGATGGTCAGTGTGTGTGTGGGGAGTGATGGTCAATGAGTGTGGGGTGTGTTGGTCAGTGAGTGTGTGGGGAGTGATGGTCAGTGAGTGTGTGGGGAGTGATGGTCAGTGTGTGTGGGGAGTGATGGTCAGTGTGTATGTGGGGAGTGATGGTCAGTGTGTGTGTGGGGAGTGATGGTCTGTGTGTGTGTGTGGGGAGTGATGGTCAGTGAGTGTGTGTGGGGAGTGATGGTCAGTGAGTGTGGGGAGTGATGGGCAGTGTGAGTGTGGAGTGATGGTCAGTGAGTGTGGGGAGTGATGGTCAGTGTGTGTGGGGAGTGATGGTCAGTGAGTGTGGGGTAGTGATGGTCAGTGTGTGTGGGGAGTGATGGTCAGTGTGAGTGTGGAGTGATTGTCAGTGAGTGTGGGGAGTGATGGTCAGTGTGAGTGTGGAGTGATTGTCAGTGAGTGTGGGGAGTGATGGTCAGTGTGTGTGTGGGGAGTGATGGTCAGTGAGTGTGTGTGGGGAGAGATGGTCTGTGTGTGTGTGTGGGGAGTGATGGTCAGTGAGTGTGTGTGGGGAGTGATGGTCAGTGAGTGTGGGGAGTGATGGTCAGTGTGAGTGTGGGGAGTGATGGTCAGTGAGTGTGGGGAGTGATGGTCAGTGTGAGTGTGGAGTGATTGTCAGTGAGTGTGGGGAGTGATGGTCAGTGTGAGTGTGGAGTGATTGTCAGTGAGTGTGGGGAGTGATGGTCAGTGTGTGTGTGGGGAGTGATGGTCAGTGAGTGTGGGGAGTGATGGTCAGTGAGTGTGTGTGGGGAGTGATGGTCTGTGTGTGTGTGTGGGGAGTGATGGTCAGTGAGTGTGTGTGGGGAGTGATGGTCAGTGAGTGTGGGGAGTGATGGTCAGTGTGAGTGTGGAGTGATGGTCAGTGAGTGTGGGGAGTGATGGTCAGTGTGTGTGGGGAGTGATGGTCAGTGAGTGTGGGGTAGTGATGATCAGTGTGTGTGGGGAGTGATGGTCAGTGTGAGTGTGGAGTGATGGTCAGTGTGTGTGGGGAGTGATGGTTAGTGTGTGTGGGGAGTGATGGTCAGTGAGTGTGGGGTAGTGATGGTCAGTGTTTGTGGGGAGTGATGGTCAGTGTGTGTGGGGAGTGATGGTCAGTGAGTGTGGGGAGTGATGGTCAGTGTGTGTGTGGGGAGTGATGGTCAATGTGAGTGTGGAGTGATGGTCAGTGTGTGTGGGGAGTGATGGTCAGTGAGTGTGGGGAGTGATGGTCAGTGTGTGTGTGGGGAGTGATGGGCAGTGTGTGTGTGGGGAGTGATGGTCAGTGAGTGTCTGTGGGGAGTGATGGTCAGTGTGTGTGGGGCGTGATGGTCAGTGAGTGTGTGGGGAGTGATGGTCAGTGAGTGTGGGGAGTGATGGTCAGTGTGTGTGTGGGGAGTGATGGTCAGTGTGTGTGTGGGGAGTGATGGTCAGTGTGTGTGTGGAGTGATGGTCAGTGTGTGTGGGGAGTGATGGTATGTGTGTGTGGGGAGTGATGGTCAGTGAGTGAGTGTGGGGAGTGATGGTCAGTGTGCGTGTGTCCGGAGTGATGGTCAGTGAGTGTGGCGAGTGATGGTCAGTGAGTGTGGGGAGTGAAGATCAGTGTGTGTGTGGGGAGTGATGGTCAGTGTGTGTGGGGAGTGATGGTCAGTGAGTGTGGGGAGTGATGGTCAGTGTGTATATGGGGAGTGATGGTTAGTGAGTGTGGGGAGTGATGGTCAGTGTGTGTGTGGGGAGTGATGGTCAGTGAGTGTGGGGAGTGATGGTCAGTGTGTGAGTGTGGAGTGATGGTCAGTGTGTGTGTGGGTAGTGATGGTCAGTGTGTGTGGGTAGTGATGGTCAGTGAGTGTGGGGAGTGATGGTCAGTGTGCGTGTGGGGAGTGATGGTCAGTGAGTGTGTGGGGAGTGATGGTCAGTGTGTGTGTGGGGAGTGATGGTCAGTGAGTGTGGGGAGTGATGGTCAGTGTGTGAGTGTGGAGTGATGGTCAGTGAGTGAGTGTGGAGTGATGGTCAGTGTGTGTGTGGGTAGTGATGGTCAGTGTGTGTGGGGAGTGATGGTCAGTGAGTGTGGGGAGTGATGGTCAGTGTGCGTGTGGGGAGTGATGGTCAGTGAGTGTGTGGGGAGTGATGGTCAGTGTGTGTGTGGGGAGTGATGGTCAGTGAGTGTGTGGGGAGTGATGGTCAGTGTGTGTGGGGTAGTGATGGTCAGTGTGTGTGGGGAGTGATGGTCAGTGTGTGTGGGGAGTGATGGTCAGTGAGTGTGGGGAGTGATGGTCAGTGTGTATGTGGGGAGTGATGGTCAGTGTGTGTGTGGGGAGTGATGGTCAGTGTGTGCAGGGAGTGATGGTCAGTGTGTGTGGGGAGTGATGGTCAGTGTGTGGGGAGTGATGGTCAGTGTGTGTGTGTGGGGAGTGATGGTCAGTGTGTGTGTGTGGGGAGTGATGGTCAGTGTGTGTGTGTATGGGGAGTGATGGTCAGTGTGTGTGTGTGGGGAGTGATGGTCAGTGTGTGTGTGGGGAGTGATGGTCAGTGAGTGTGGGGAGTGATGGTCAGTGTGTGTGTGTATGGGGAGTGATGGTCAGTGTGTGTGTGTGGGGAGCGATGGTCAGTGTGTGTGTGGGGAGTGATGGTCAGTGTGTGTGTGGGGAGTGATGGTCAGTGTGTGTGGGGAGTGATGGTCAGTGTGTGTGGGGAGTGATAGTCAGTGTGTGTGTGTGGGGAGTGATGGTCAGTGTGTGTGTGTGGGGAGTGATGGTCAGTGTGTGTGTGGGGAGTGATGGTCAGTGTGTGTGTGGGGAGTGATGGTCAGTGAGTGTGGGGAGTGATGGTCAGTGAGTGTGGGGAGTGATGGTCAGTGTGTGTGTGGGGAGTGATCGTCAGTGAGTGTGGGGAGTGATGGTCAGTGTGTGTGTGGGGAGTGATGGTCAGTGAGTGTGGGGAGTGATGGTCAGTGAGTGTGCGGAGTGATGGTCAGTGTGTGTGTGGGGAGTGATGGTCAGTGAGTGTGGGGAGTGATGGTCAGTGAGTGTGGGGAGTGATGGTCAGTGTGTGTGTGGGGAGTGATGGTCAGTGTGTGTGTGGGGAGTGATGGTCAGTGAGTGTGGGGAGTGATGGTCAGTGAGTGTGGGGAGTGATGGTCAGTGAGTGTGGGGTAGTGATGGTCAGTGTTTGTGGGGAGTGATGGTTAGTGTGTGTGGGGAGTGATGGTCAGTGAGTGTGGGGAGTGATGGTCAGTGTGTGTGTGGGGAGTGATGGGCAGTGTGTGTGGGGAGTGATGGTCAGTGAGTGTCTGTGGGGAGTGATGGTCAGTGTGTGTGGGGAGTGATGGTCAGTGAGTGTGGGGAGTGATGGTCAGTGTGTGTGTGGGGAGTGATGGTCAATGTGAGTGTGGAGTGATGGTAAGTGTGTGTAGGGAGTGATGGTCAGTGAGTGTGGGGAGTGATGGTCAGTGTGTGTGTGGTGAGTGATGGTCAGTGAGTGTCTGTGGGGAGTGATGGTCAGTGTGTGTGTGGGGAGTGATGGTCAGTGAGTGTCTGTGGGGAGTGATGGTCAGTGAGTGTGGGGAGTGATGGTCAGTGAGTGTGGGGAGTGATGGTCAGTGTGTGTGTGGGGAGTGATGGTCAGTGTGTGTGTGGAGTGATGGTCAGTGTGTGTGGGGAGTGATGGTATGTGTGTGTGTGGGGAGTGATGGTCAGTGAGTGAGTGTGGGGAGTGATGGTCAGTGTGCGTGTGTCCGGAGTGATGGTCAGTGAGTGTGGGGAGTGATGGTCAGTGAGTGTGGGGAGTGAAGATCAGTGTGTGTGTGGGGAGTGATGGTCAGTGTGTGTGGGGAATGATGGTCAGTGAGTGTGGGGAGTGATGGTCAGTGTGTATATGGGGAGTGATGGTTAGTGAGTGTGGGGAGTGATGGTCAGTGTGTGTGTGGGGAGTGATGGTCAGTGAGTGTGGGGAGTGATGGTCAGTGTGTGAGTGTGGAATGATGGTCAGTGTGTGAGTGTGGAGTGATGGTCAGTGTGTGTGGGGAGTGATGGTCAGTGAGTGTGGGGAGTGATGGTCAGTGTGCGTGTGGGGAGTGATGGTCAGTGAGTGTGTGGGGAGTGATGGTCAGTGTGTGTGTGGGGAGTGATGGTCAGTGAGTGTGGGGAGTGATGGTCAGTGTGTGAGTGTGGAGTGATGGTCAGTGTGTGAGTGTGGAGTGATGGTCAGTGTGTGTGTGGGTAGTGATGGTCAGTGTGTGTGGGGAGTGATGGTCAGTGAGTGTGGGGAGTGATGGTCAGTGTGCGTGTGGGGAGTGATGGTCAGTGAGTGTGTGGGGAGTGATGGTCAGTGTGTGTGTGGGGAGTGATGGTCAGTGAGTGTGTGGGGAGTGATGGTCAGTGTGTGTGGGGTAGTGATGGTCAGTGTGTGTGGGGAGTGATGGTCAGTGTGTGTGGGGAGTGATGGTCAGTGAGTGTGGGGAGTGATGGTCAGTGTGTATGTGGGGAGTGATGGTCAGTGTGTGTGTGGGGAGTGATGGTCAGTGTGTGCAGGGAGTGATGGTCAGTGTGTGTGGGGAGTGATGGTCAGTGTGTGTGGGGAGTGATGGTCAGTGTGTGTGTGTGGGGAGTGATGGTCAGTGTGTGTGTGTATGGGGAGTGATGGTCAGTGTGTGTGTGTGGGGAGTGATGGTCAGTGTGTGTGTGGGGAGTGATGGTCAGTGTGTGTGTGGGGAGTGATGGTCAGTGTGTGTGGGGAGTGATGGTCAGTGTTTGTGGGGAGTGATGGTCAGTGCGTGTGTGTGGGGAGTGATGGTCAGTGTGTGTGTGGGGAGTGATGGTCAGTGAGTGTGGGGAGTGATGGTCAGTGTGTGTGTGGGGAGTGATGGTCAGTGTGTGTGTGGGGAGTGATGGTCAGTGAGTGTGGGGAGTGATGGTCAATGAGTGTGGGGAGTGATGGTCAGTGTGTGTGTGGGGAGTGATGGTCAGTGTGTGTGTGTGGGGAGTGATGGTCAGTGTGTGTGTGGTGAGTGATGGTCAGTGAGTGTGGGGAGTGATGGTCAGTGTGTGTGTGGGGAGTGATGGTCAGTGAGTGTGGGGAGTGATGGTCAGTGAGTGTGGGGAGTGATGGTCAGTGTGTGTGTGGGGAGTGATGGTCAGTGTGTTTGTGGGGAGTGATGGTCTGTGAGTGTGGGGAGTGATGGTCAGTGAGTGTGGGGAGTGATGGTCAGTGTGTGTGTGGGGAGTGATGGTCAGTGAGTGTGGGGAGTGATGGTCAGTGAGTGTGGGGAGTGATGGTCAGTGAGTGTGGGGAGTG
This sequence comes from Chiloscyllium punctatum, assembly GCF_047496795.1. NCBI lineage: Eukaryota > Metazoa > Chordata > Chondrichthyes > Orectolobiformes > Hemiscylliidae > Chiloscyllium > Chiloscyllium punctatum. The sequence continues at coordinate 10,917,923 of NC_092766.1, forward strand.
ATGGTCAGTGTGTGTGTGTGTGGGGAGTGATGGTCAGTGTGTGTGTGGGGAGTGATGGTCAGTGAGTGTGGGGAGTTATGGTCAGTGTGTGTGTGGGGAGTGATGGTCAGTGAGTGTGGGGAGTGATGGTCAGTGAGTGTGGGGAGTGATGGTCAGTGTGTGTGTGGGGAGTGATGGTCAGTGAGTGTGGGGAGTGATGGTCAGTGTGTGGGGAGTGATGGTCAGTGAGTGTGTGGGGAGTGATGGTCAGTGTGTGTGGGGAGTGATGGTCAGTGTGTGTGTAGGGAGTGATGGTCAGTGTGTGTGTGTGGGGAGTGATGGTCAGTGAGTGTGTGGGAGTGATGGTCAGTGTGTGGGGAGTGATGGTCAGTGTGTGTGTGGGGAGTGATGGTCAGTGTGTGTGTAGGGAGTGATGGTCAGTGTGTGTGGGGAGTGATGGTCAGTGTGTGTGTAGGGAGTGATGGTCAGTGAGTGTGTGGGGAGTGATGGTCAGTGAGTGTGGGGAGTGATGGTCAGTGTGTGGGGAGTGATGGTCAGTGTGTGTGTAGGGAGTGATGGTCAGTGTGTGTGGGGAGTGATGGTCAGTGTGTGTGTAGGGAGTGATGGTCAGTGTGTGTGGGGAGTGATGGTCAGTGAGTGTGGGGAGTGATGGTCAGTGTGTGTGTGCTGAGTGTTGGTCAGTGTGTGCGGGGAGTGATGGTCAGTGTGTGTGGGGAGTGATGGTCAGTGTGTGTGGGGGGAGTGATGGTCAGTGTGTGTGGGGAGTGATGGTCAGTGTGTGTGTGGGGAGTGATGGTCAGTTAGTGTGGGGAGTGATGGTCAGTGTGTGTGGGGGGAGTGATGGTCAGTGTGTGTGTGGGGAGTGATGGTCAGTGAGTGTGGGGAGTGATGGTCAGTGTGTGTGTGGGGAGTGATGGTCAATGAGTGTGGGGTGTGTTGGTCAGTGAGTGTGTGGGGAGTGATGGTCAGTGAGTGTGTGGGGAGTGATGGTCAGTGTGTGTGGGGAGTGATGGTCAGTGTGTATGTGGGGAGTGATGGTCAGTGTGTGTGTGGGGAGTGATGGTCTGTGTGTGTGTGTGGGGAGTGATGGTCAGTGAGTGTGTGTGGGGAGTGATGGTCAGTGAGTGTGGGGAGTGATGGGCAGTGTGAGTGTGGAGTGATGGTCAGTGAGTGTGGGGAGTGATGGTCAGTGTGTGTGGGGAGTGATGGTCAGTGAGTGTGGGGTAGTGATGGTCAGTGTGTGTGGGGAGTGATGGTCAGTGTGAGTGTGGAGTGATTGTCAGTGAGTGTGGGGAGTGATGGTCAGTGTGAGTGTGGAGTGATTGTCAGTGAGTGTGGGGAGTGATGGTCAGTGTGTGTGTGGGGAGTGATGGTCAGTGAGTGTGTGTGGGGAGAGATGGTCTGTGTGTGTGTGTGGGGAGTGATGGTCAGTGAGTGTGTGTGGGGAGTGATGGTCAGTGAGTGTGGGGAGTGATGGTCAGTGTGAGTGTGGGGAGTGATGGTCAGTGAGTGTGGGGAGTGATGGTCAGTGTGAGTGTGGAGTGATTGTCAGTGAGTGTGGGGAGTGATGGTCAGTGTGAGTGTGGAGTGATTGTCAGTGAGTGTGGGGAGTGATGGTCAGTGTGTGTGTGGGGAGTGATGGTCAGTGAGTGTGGGGAGTGATGGTCAGTGAGTGTGTGTGGGGAGTGATGGTCTGTGTGTGTGTGTGGGGAGTGATGGTCAGTGAGTGTGTGTGGGGAGTGATGGTCAGTGAGTGTGGGGAGTGATGGTCAGTGTGAGTGTGGAGTGATGGTCAGTGAGTGTGGGGAGTGATGGTCAGTGTGTGTGGGGAGTGATGGTCAGTGAGTGTGGGGTAGTGATGATCAGTGTGTGTGGGGAGTGATGGTCAGTGTGAGTGTGGAGTGATGGTCAGTGTGTGTGGGGAGTGATGGTTAGTGTGTGTGGGGAGTGATGGTCAGTGAGTGTGGGGTAGTGATGGTCAGTGTTTGTGGGGAGTGATGGTCAGTGTGTGTGGGGAGTGATGGTCAGTGAGTGTGGGGAGTGATGGTCAGTGTGTGTGTGGGGAGTGATGGTCAATGTGAGTGTGGAGTGATGGTCAGTGTGTGTGGGGAGTGATGGTCAGTGAGTGTGGGGAGTGATGGTCAGTGTGTGTGTGGGGAGTGATGGGCAGTGTGTGTGTGGGGAGTGATGGTCAGTGAGTGTCTGTGGGGAGTGATGGTCAGTGTGTGTGGGGCGTGATGGTCCATGAGTGTGTGGGGAGTGATGGTCAGTGAGTGTGGGGAGTGATGGTCAGTGTGTGTGTGGGGAGTGATGGTCAGTGTGTGTGTGGGGAGTGATGGTCAGTGTGTGTGTGGAGTGATGGTCAGTGTGTGTGGGGAGTGATGGTATGTGTGTGTGGGGAGTGATGGTCAGTGAGTGAGTGTGGGGAGTGATGGTCAGTGTGCGTGTGTCCGGAGTGATGGTCAGTGAGTGTGGCGAGTGATGGTCAGTGAGTGTGGGGAGTGAAGATCAGTGTGTGTGTGGGGAGTGATGGTCAGTGTGTGTGGGGAGTGATGGTCAGTGAGTGTGGGGAGTGATGGTCAGTGTGTATATGGGGAGTGATGGTTAGTGAGTGTGGGGAGTGATGGTCAGTGTGTGTGTGGGGAGTGATGGTCAGTGAGTGTGGGGAGTGATGGTCAGTGTGTGAGTGTGGAGTGATGGTCAGTGTGTGTGTGGGTAGTGATGGTCAGTGTGTGTGGGTAGTGATGGTCAGTGAGTGTGGGGAGTGATGGTCAGTGTGCGTGTGGGGAGTGATGGTCAGTGAGTGTGTGGGGAGTGATGGTCAGTGTGTGTGTGGGGAGTGATGGTCAGTGAGTGTGGGGAGTGATGGTCAGTGTGTGAGTGTGGAGTGATGGTCAGTGAGTGAGTGTGGAGTGATGGTCAGTGTGTGTGTGGGTAGTGATGGTCAGTGTGTGTGGGGAGTGATGGTCAGTGAGTGTGGGGAGTGATGGTCAGTGTGCGTGTGGGGAGTGATGGTCAGTGAGTGTGTGGGGAGTGATGGTCAGTGTGTGTGTGGGGAGTGATGGTCAGTGAGTGTGTGGGGAGTGATGGTCAGTGTGTGTGGGGTAGTGATGGTCAGTGTGTGTGGGGAGTGATGGTCAGTGTGTGTGGGGAGTGATGGTCAGTGAGTGTGGGGAGTGATGGTCAGTGTGTATGTGGGGAGTGATGGTCAGTGTGTGTGTGGGGAGTGATGGTCAGTGTGTGCAGGGATTGATGGTCAGTGTGTGTGGGGAGTGATGGTCAGTGTGTGGGGAGTGATGGTCAGTGTGTGTGTGTGGGGAGTGATGGTCAGTGTGTGTGTGTGGGGAGTGATGGTCAGTGTGTGTGTGTATGGGGAGTGATGGTCAGTGTGTGTGTGTGGGGAGTGATGGTCAGTGTGTGTGTGGGGAGTGATGGTCAGTGAGTGTGGGGAGTGATGGTCAGTGTGTGTGTGTATGGGGAGTGATGGTCAGTGTGTGTGTGTGGGGAGCGATGGTCAGTGTGTGTGTGGGGAGTGATGGTCAGTGTGTGTGTGGGGAGTGATGGTCAGTGTGTGTGGGGAGTGATGGTCAGTGTGTGTGGGGAGTGATAGTCAGTGTGTGTGTGTGGGGAGTGATGGTCAGTGTGTGTGTGTGGGGAGTGATGGTCAGTGTGTGTGTGGGGAGTGATGGTCAGTGTGTGTGTGGGGAGTGATGGTCAGTGAGTGTGGGGAGTGATGGTCAGTGAGTGTGGGGAGTGATGGTCAGTGTGTGTGTGGGGAGTGATGGTCAGTGAGTGTGGGGAGTGATGGTCAGTGTGTGTGTGGGGAGTGATGGTCAGTGAGTGTGGGGAGTGATGGTCAGTGAGTGTGCGGAGTGATGGTCAGTGTGTGTGTGGGGAGTGATGGTCAGTGAGTGTGGGGAGTGATGGTCAGTGAGTGTGGGGAGTGATGGTCAGTGTGTGTGTGGGGAGTGATGGTCAGTGTGTGTGTGGGGAGTGATGGTCAGTGAGTGTGGGGAGTGATGGTCAGTGAGTGTGGGGAGTGATGGTCAGTGAGTGTGGGGTAGTGATGGTCAGTGTTTGTGGGGAGTGATGGTTAGTGTGTGTGGGGAGTGATGGTCAGTGAGTGTGGGGAGTGATGGTCAGTGTGTGTGTGGGGAGTGATGGGCAGTGTGTGTGGGGAGTGATGGTCAGTGAGTGTCTGTGGGGAGTGATGGTCAGTGTGTGTGGGGAGTGATGGTCAGTGAGTGTGGGGAGTGATGGTCAGTGTGTGTGTGGGGAGTGATGGTCAGTGAGTGTCTGTGGGGAGTGATGGTCAGTGTGTGTGTGGGGAGTGATGGTCAGTGAGTGTCTGTGGGGAGTGATGGTCAGTGAGTGTGGGGAGTGATGGTCAGTGAGTGTGGGGAGTGATGGTCAGTGTGTGTGTGGGGAGTGATGGTCAGTGTGTGTGTGGAGTGATGGTCAGTGTGTGTGGGGAGTGATGGTATGTGTGTGTGTGGGGAGTGATGGTCAGTGAGTGAGTGTGGGGAGTGATGGTCAGTGTGCGTGTGTCCGGAGTGATGGTCAGTGAGTGTGGGGAGTGATGGTCAGTGAGTGTGGGGAGTGAAGATCAGTGTGTGTGTGGGGAGTGATGGTCAGTGTGTGTGGGGAATGATGGTCAGTGAGTGTGGGGAGTGATGGTCAGTGTGTATATGGGGAGTGATGGTTAGTGAGTGTGGGGAGTGATGGTCAGTGTGTGTGTGGGGAGTGATGGTCAGTGAGTGTGGGGAGTGATGGTCAGTGTGTGAGTGTGGAATGATGGTCAGTGTGTGAGTGTGGAGTGATGGTCAGTGTGTGTGGGGAGTGATGGTCAGTGAGTGTGGGGAGTGATGGTCAGTGTGCGTGTGGGGAGTGATGGTCAGTGAGTGTGTGGGGAGTGATGGTCAGTGTGTGTGTGGG
>NC_092766.1:10927857-10944568 GCF_047496795.1 Chiloscyllium punctatum
GGTGTGGGGTGTATCAGTGTGTTACAGTGAGGGTTGTGGGGTATATCAGTGTGTTACAGTGAGGGGTGTGGGGTATATCAGTGTGTTACAGTGAGGGGTGTGGGGTGTATCAGTGTGTTACAGTGAGGGGTGTGGGGTATATCAGTGTGTTACAGTGAGGGGTGTGGGGTATATCAGTGTGTTACAGTGAGGGGTGTGGGGTGTATCAGTGTGTTACAGTGAGGGGTGTGGGATATATCAGTGAGTTACAGTGAGGGGTGTGGGGTATATCAGTGTGTTACAGTGAGGGGTGTGGGGTATATCAGTGTGTTACAGTGAAGGGGTGTGGGGTATATCAGTGTGTTACAGTGAGGGGTGTGGGGTGTATCAGTGTGTTACAGTGAGGGGTGTGGGGTATATCAGTGTGTTACAGTGACGGGGTGTGGGGTATATCAGTGTGTTACAGTGAGGGGTGTGGGGTATATCAGTGTGTTACAGTGAGGGGTGTGGGATATATCAGTGTGTTACAGTGAGGGGTGTGGGGTATATCAGTGTGTTACAGTGAGGGGTGTGGGATATATCAGTGTGTTACAGTGAGGGGTGTGGGGTATATCAGTGTGTTACAGTGAGGGGTGTGGGGTGTATCAGTGTGTTACAGTGAGGGGTGTGGGATATGTCAGTGTGTTACAGTGAGGGGTGTGTGGTGTATCAGTGTGTTACAGTGAGGGGTGTGGGCTATATCAGTGTGTTACAGTGAGGGGTGTGGGGTATATCAGTGTGTTACATTGAGGGGTGTGGGGTATATCAGTGTGTTACAGTGAGGGGTGTGGGGTGTATCAGTGTGTTACAGTGAGGGGTGCGGGGTATATCAGTGTGTTACAGTGAGGGGTGTGGGGTATATCAGTGTGTTACAGTGAGGGGTGTGGGGTATATCAGTGTGTTACTGTCAGAGGTGTGGGGTATATCAGTGTGTTACAGTGAGGAGTGTGGGGTGTGTCAGTGTGTTATAGTGAGGGGTGTGGGGTATATCAGTGTGTTACAGTGAGGGGTGTGGGGTATATCAGTGTGTTACAGTGAGGTGTGTGGGGTATATCAGTGTGTTACAGTGAGGGGTGTGGGGTGTATCAGTGTGTTACAGTGAGGGGTGTGGGGTGTATCATTGTGTTACAGTGAGGGGTGTGGGGTATATCAGTGTGTCACAGTGAGGGGTGTTGGGTATATCAGTGTGTTACAGTGAGGGGTGTGGGGGTGTATCAGTGTGTTACAGTGAGGTGTGTGGGGTATATCAGTGTGTTACAGTGAGGTGTGTGGGGTATATCAGTGTGTTACAGTGAGGGGTGTGGGGTATATCAGTGTGTTACAGTGAGGGGTGTGGGGTATATCAGTGTGTTACAGTGAGGGGTGTGGGGTGTATCAGTGTGTTACAGTGAGGGGTGTGGGGTATATCAGTGTGTTACAGTGAGGGGTGTGGGGTGTATCAGTGTGTTACAGTGAGGGGTGCGGGGCATAGCAGTGTGTTACAGTGAGGGGTGCGGGGTATATCAGTGTGTTACAGTCAGGGGTGTGGAGTATATCAGTGTGTTACAGTGAGGGGTGTGGGGTGTATCAGTGTGTTACAGTGAAGGGTGTGGGGTATATCAGTGTGTTACAGTCAGGGGTGTGGAGTATATCAGTGTGTTACAGTGAGGGTGCGGGGTGTATCAGTGTGTTACAGTGAGGGGTGTGGGGTATATCAGTGTGTTACAGTGAGGGGTGCGGGGTATATCAGTGTGTTACAGTCAGGGGTGTGGAGTATATCAGTGTGTTACAGTGAGGGGTGTGGGGTATATCAGTGTGTTACAGTCAGGGGTGTGGGGTATATCAGTGTGTTACAGTGAGGGGTGTGGGGTGTGTCAGTGTGTTACAGTGAGGGGTGTGGGGTGTATCAGTGTGTTACAGTGAGGGGTGTGGGGTGTATCAGTGTGTTACAGTGAGGGGTGTGGGGTGTATCAGTGTGTTACAGTGAGGGGTGTGGGGTATATCAGTGTGTTACAGTGAGGGGTGTGGGGTATATCAGTGTGTTACAGTGAGGGGTGTGGGGTATATCAGTGTGTTACAGTGAGGGGTGTGGGGTGTATCAGTGTGTTACAGTGAGGGGTGTGGGGTATATCAGTGTGTTACAGTGAGGGGTGTGGGGTGTATCAGTGTGTTACAGTGAGGGGTGTGGGGTATATCAGTGTGTTACAGTGAGGGGTGTGGGGTGTATCAGTGTGTTACAGTGAGGGGTGTGGGGTATATCAGTGTGTTACAGTGAGGGGTGTGGGGTATATCAGTGTGTTACAGTGAGGTGTGTGGGGTATATCAGTGTGTTACAGTGAGGGGTGTGGGGTGTATCAGTGTGTTACAGTGAGGGGTGTGGGGTATATCAGTGTGTCACAGTGAGGGGTGTGGGGTATATCAGTGTGTTACAGTGAGGGGTGTGGGGGTGTATCAGTGTGTTACAGTGAGGGGTGTGGGGTATATCAGTGTGTTACAGTGAGGGGTGTGGGGTGTATCAGTGTGTTACAGTGAGGGGTGTGGGGTGTATCAGTGTGTTACAGTGAGGGGTGTGGGGTATATCAGTGTGTTACAGTGAGGGGTGTGGGGTATATCAGTGTGTTACAGTGAGGGGTGTGGGGTATATCAGTGTGTTACAGTGAGGGGTGTGGGGGTGTATCAGTGTGTTACAGTGAGGGGTGAGGGGTGTATCAATGTGTTAAAGTGAGGGGTGTGGGGTATATCAGTGTGTTACAGTGAGGGGTGTGGGGTGTATCAGTGTGTTACAGTGAGGGGTGTGGGGTATATCAGTGTGTTACAGTGATGGGTGGGGGGTATATCAGTGTGTTACAGTGAGGGGTGTGGGGTATATCAGTGTGTTACAGTGATGGGTGGGGGGTATATCAGTGTGTTACAGTGAGGGGTGTGGGGTATATCAGGGTGTTACAGTGAGGGGTGTGGGGTATATCAGTGTGTTACTGTGAGGGGTGTGGGGTGTATCAGTTTGTTACAGTGAGGGGTGTGGGGTATATCAGTGTGTTACAGTGAGGGGTGTGGGGTATATCAGTGTGTTACAGTGAGGGTTATGGGGTATATCAGTGTGTTACAGGGAGGGGTGGGGGGTATATCAGTGTGTTACAGTGAGGGGTGTGGGGTATATCAGTGTGTTACAGTGAGGGGTGTGGGGTATATCAGTGTGTTACAGGGAGGGGTGGGGGGTATATCAGTGTGTTACAGTGAGGGGTGTGGGGTGTATCAGTGTGTTACAGTGAGGGGTGTGGGGTATATCAGTGTGTTACAGTGAGGGGTGTGGGGTATATCAGTGTGTTACAGTGAGTGGTGTGGGGTATATCAGTGTGTTACAGTGAGGGGTGTGGGGTATATCAGTGTGTTACAGTGAGGGGTGTGGGGTATATCAGTGTGTTACAGGGAGGGGTGTGGGGTATATCAGTGTGTTACAGTGAGGGGTGTGGGGTGTATCAGTGTGTTACAGTGAGGGGTGTGGGGTATATCAGTGTGTTACAGTGAGGGGTGTGGGGTATATCAGTGTGTTACAGTGAGTGGTGTGGGGTATATCAGTGTGTTACAGTGAGGGGTGTGGGGTATATCAGTGTGTTACAGTGAGGGGTGTGGGGTATATCAGTGTGTTACAGGGAGGGGTGTCGGGTGTATCAGTGTGATACAGTGAGGGGTGTGGGGTATATCAGTGTGTTACAGTGAGGGGTGTGGGGTATATCAGTGTGTTGCAGTGAGGGGTGTGGGGTATATCAGTGTGTTACAGTGAGGGGTGTGGGGTATATCAGTGTGTTACAGGGAGGGGTGGGGGGTATATCAGTGTGTTACAGTGAGGGGTGTGGGGTGTATCAGTGTGTTACAGTGAGGGGTGTGGGGTATATCAGTGTGTTACAGTGAGGGTTATGGGGTATATCAGTGTGTTACAGGGAGGGGTGGGGGGTATATCAGTGTGTTACAGTGAGGGGTGTGGGGTATATCAGTGTGTTACAGTGAGGGGTGTGGGGTATATCAGTGTGTTACAGGGAGGGGTGGGGGGTATATCAGTGTGTTACAGTGAGGGGTGTGGGGTGTATCAGTGTGTTACAGTGAGGGGTGTGGGGTATATCAGTGTGTTACAGTGAGGGGTGTGGGGTATATCAGTGTGTTACAGTGAGTGGTGTGGGGTATATCAGTGTGTTACAGTGAGGGGTGTGGGGTATATCAGTGTGTTACAGTGAGGGGTGTGGGGTATATCAGTGTGTTACAGGGAGGGGTGTGGGGTATATCAGTGTGTTACAGTGAGGGGTGTGGGGTGTATCAGTGTGTTACAGTGAGGGGTGTGGGGTATATCAGTGTGTTACAGTGAGGGGTGTGGGGTATATCAGTGTGTTACAGTGAGTGGTGTGGGGTATATCAGTGTGTTACAGTGAGGGGTGTGGGGTATATCAGTGTGTTACAGTGAGGGGTGTGGGGTATATCAGTGTGTTACAGGGAGGGGTGTCGGGTGTATCAGTGTGATACAGTGAGGGGTGTGGGGTATATCAGTGTGTTACAGTGAGGGGTGTGGGGTATATCAGTGTGTTGCAGTGAGGGGTGTGGGGTGTATCAGTGTGTTACTGTGAGGGGTGTGGGGTGTATCAGTTTGTTACAGTGAGGGGTGTGGGGTATATCAGTGTGTTACAGTGAGGGGTGTGGGGTATATCAGTGTGTTACAGTGAGGGTTATGGGGTATATCAGTGTGTTACAGGGAGGGGTGGGGGGTATATCAGTGTGTTACAGTGAGGGGTGTGGGGTATATCAGTGTGTTACAGTGAGGGGTGTGGGGTATATCAGTGTGTTACAGGGAGGGGTGGGGGGTATATCAGTGTGTTACAGTGAGGGGTGTGGGGTGTATCAGTGTGTTACAGTGAGGGGTGTGGGGTATATCAGTGTGTTACAGTGAGGGGTGTGGGGTATATCAGTGTGTTACAGTGAGTGGTGTGGGGTATATCAGTGTGTTACAGTGAGGGGTGTGGGGTATATCAGTGTGTTACAGTGAGGGGTGTGGGGTATATCAGTGTGTTACAGGGAGGGGTGTGGGGTATATCAGTGTGTTACAGTGAGGGGTGTGGGGTGTATCAGTGTGTTACAGTGAGGGGTGTGGGGTATATCAGTGTGTTACAGTGAGGGGTGTGGGGTATATCAGTGTGTTACAGTGAGTGGTGTGGGGTATATCAGTGTGTTACAGTGAGGGGTGTGGGGTATATCAGTGTGTTACAGTGAGGGGTGTGGGGTATATCAGTGTGTTACAGGGAGGGGTGTCGGGTGTATCAGTGTGATACAGTGAGGGGTGTGGGGTATATCAGTGTGTTACAGTGAGGGGTGTGGGGTATATCAGTGTGTTGCAGTGAGGGGTGTGGGGTATATCAGTGTGTTACAGTGAGGGGTGTGGGGTATATCAGTGTGTTACAGGGAGGGGTGGGGGGTATATCAGTGTGTTACAGTGAGGGGTGTGGGGTGTATCAGTGTGTTACAGTGAGGGGTGTGGGGTATATCAGTGTGTTACAGTGAGGGTTATGGGGTATATCAGTGTGTTACAGGGAGGGGTGGGGGGTATATCAGTGTGTTACAGTGAGGGGTGTGGGGTATATCAGTGTGTTACAGTGAGGGGTGTGGGGTATATCAGTGTGTTACAGGGAGGGGTGGGGGGTATATCAGTGTGTTACAGTGAGGGGTGTGGGGTGTATCAGTGTGTTACAGTGAGGGGTGTGGGGTATATCAGTGTGTTACAGTGAGGGGTGTGGGGTATATCAGTGTGTTACAGTGAGTGGTGTGGGGTATATCAGTGTGTTACAGTGAGGGGTGTGGGGTATATCAGTGTGTTACAGTGAGGGGTGTGGGGTATATCAGTGTGTTACAGGGAGGGGTGTGGGGTATATCAGTGTGTTACAGTGAGGGGTGTGGGGTGTATCAGTGTGTTACAGTGAGGGGTGTGGGGTATATCAGTGTGTTACAGTGAGGGGTGTGGGGTATATCAGTGTGTTACAGTGAGTGGTGTGGGGTATATCAGTGTGTTACAGTGAGGGGTGTGGGGTATATCAGTGTGTTACAGTGAGGGGTGTGGGGTATATCAGTGTGTTACAGGGAGGGGTGTCGGGTGTATCAGTGTGATACAGTGAGGGGTGTGGGGTATATCAGTGTGTTACAGTGAGGGGTGTGGGGTATATCAGTGTGTTGCAGTGAGGGGTGTGGGGTGTATCAGTGTGTTACAGTGAGGGGTGTGGGGTATATCAGTGTGTTACAGTGAGGTGTGTGGGGTATATCAGTGTGTTACAGTGAGGGGTGTGGGATGTATCAGTGTGTTACAGTGAGGGGTGTGGGGTATATCAGTGTGTTACAGTGAGGGGTGTGGGATGTATCAGTGTGTTACAGTGAGGGGTGTGGGGTCTATCAGTGTGTTACAGTGAGGGGTGTGGGGTATATCAGTGTGTTACAGTGAGGGGTGTGGGGTATATCAGTGTGTTACAGTGAGGGGTGTGGGGTGTATCAGTGTGTTACAGTGTGGGGTGTGGGGTGTATCAGTGTGTTACAGTGAGGGGTGTGGGGTGTATCAGTGTGTTACAGTGAGGGGTGTGGGGTGTATCAGTGTGTTACAGTGAGGGGTGTGGGGTGTATCAGTGTGTTACAGTGAGGGGTGTGGGGTATATCAGTGTGTTACAGTGAGGGGTGTGGGGTATATCAGTGTGTTACAGTGAGGGGTGTGGGGTATATCAGTGTGTTACAGTGAGGGGTGTGGGGTGTATCAGTGTGTTACAGTGAGGGGTGTGGGGTATATCAGTGTGTTACAGTGAGGGGTGTGGGGTATATCAGTGTGTTACAGTGAGGGGTGTGGTGTATATCAGTGTGTTACAGTGAGGGGTGTGGGGTATATCAGTGTGTTACAGTGAGGGGTGTCGGGTGTATCAGTGTGTTACAGTGAGGGGTGTGGGGTGTATCAGTGTGTTACAGTGAGGGGTGTGGGGTATATCAGTGTCTTACAGTGAGGGGTGTGGCGTGTATCAGTGTGTTACAGTGAGGGGTGTGGGGTGTATCAGTGTGTTACAGTGAGGGGTGTGGGGTATATCAGTGTGTTACAGTGAGGGGTGTGGCGTGTATCAGTGTGTTACAGTGAGGGGTGTGGGGTATATCAGTGTGTTACAGTGAGTGGTGTGGGGTGTATCAGTTTGTTACAGTGAGTGGTGTGGGGTATATCAGTGTGTTACAGTGAGGGGTGTGGGGTGTATCAGTGTGTTACAGTGAGGGGTGTGGGGTGTATCAGTGTGTTACAGTGAGGTGTGTGGGATGTATCAGTGTGTTACAGTGAGGGGTGTGGGGTCTATCAGTGTGTTACAGTGAGGGGTGTGGGGTATATCAGTGTGTTACAGTGAGGGGTGTGGGGTATATCAGTGTGTTACAGTGAGGGGTGTGGGGTGTATCAGTGTGTTACAGTGTGGGGTGTGGGGTGTATCAGTGTGTTACAGTGAGGGGTGTGGGGTGTATCAGTGTGTTACAGTGAGGGGTGTGGGTGTATCAGTGTGTTACAGTGAGGGGTGTGGGGTGTATCAGTGTGTTACAGTGAGGGGTGTGGGGTATATCAGTGTGTTACAGTGAGGGGTGTGGGGTATATCAGTGTGTTACAGTGAGGGGTGTGGGGTATATCAGTGTGTTACAGTGAGGGGTGTGGGATGTATCAGTGTGTTACAGTGAGGGGTGTGGGGTGTATCAGTGTGTTACAGTGAGGGGTGTGGGGTATATCAGTGTGTTACAGTGAGGGGTGTGGGGTATATCAGTGTGTTACAGTGAGGGGTGTGGGGTATATCAGTGTGTTACAGTGAGGGGTGTGGGATGTATCAGTGTGTTACAGTGAGGGGTGTGGGGTATATCAGTGTGTTACAGTGAGGGGTGTGGGGTATATCAGTGTGTTACAGTGAGGGGGGTGGGGTGTATCAGTGTGTTACAGTGAGGGGTGTGGGGTATATCAGTGTGTTGCAGTGAGGGGTGTGGGGTGTATCAGTGTGTTACAGTGAGGGGTGTGGGGTATATCAGTGTGTTACAGTGAGGTGTGTGGGGTATATCAGTGTGTTACAGTGAGGGGTGTGGGATGTATCAGTGTGTTACAGTGAGGGGTGTGGGGTATATCAGTGTGTTACAGTGAGGGGTGTGGGATGTATCAGTGTGTTACAGTGAGGGGTGTGGGGTATATCAGTGTGTTACAGTGAGGGGTGTGGGGTATATCAGTGTGTTACAGTGAGGGGTGTGGGATGTATCAGTGTGTTACAGTGAGGGGTGTGGGGTATATCAGTGTGTCACAGTGAGGGGTGTGGGGTATATCAGTGTGTTACAGTGAGGGGTGTGGGGTATATCAGTATGTTACAGTGAGGGGTGTGGGGTGTATCAGTGTGTTACAGTGAGGGGTGTGGGATGTATCAGTGTGTTACAGTGAGGGGTGTGGGGTATATCAGTGTGTTACAGTGAGGTTAGGGTGGGTTGGCCATGCTAAATTGTCCCGTAGTGCCCCGGGCTGTGCAGGTTAGGGTGGATTATTCTGAGGTAAATTTCGGGTCGGGGAATGGTTCTGGCTGGGACAGTGTTTGGAGGGTCGGTGTGGGCTTGTTGGGCCTCAGGGCCTGTTCTCACACTGTTGGGAATCTATGATTCATCGTTAGGAAGGTTAGATCATACGAAATACAGGCCGAGCTGTTGACATGATCTATGTGGACTTCAGTCAGGCGTCCGACAAGGTTCCCCATGGGAGACTGATTAGCAAGGTTAGATCTCATGGAATACAGGGAGAACTAACCATTTGGATACAGAACTGGCTCAAAGGGAGAAGACAGAGGGTGGTGGGGGAGGGTTGTTTTTCAGACTGGAGGCCTGTGACCAGTGGAGGGCCACAAGGATCGGTGCTGGGCCCTCTACTTTTTGTCATTTACATAAACGATTTGGATGCGAGCATAAGAGGTACAGTTAGTAAGTTTGTAGATGACACTAAAATTGTCAGTGTAGTGGACAGCGAAGGGGGTTACCTCAGATTACAACAGGATCTGGACCAGAGGGGCATAGGTTTAGGGTGAGAGGGGAAAAATATAAAAGAGACCTAAGGGGCAACGTTTTCACCCAGAGGGTGGTACGTGTATGGAATGAGCTGCCAGAGGAAGTGGTGCAGGCTGGTACAATTGTAACATTGAAGAGGCATTTGGATGGGTATATGAATAGGAAGGGCTTGGGGGGGATATGGGCCGGGCGCTGGCAGCTGGGACAAGATTGGGTTGGGATATCTGGGTCAGCATGGACGGGTTGGACCGAAGGGTCTGTTTCTGCACTGTACCTCTCTATGACTCTAAATGGGACTAGATTGGGTTGGCATACCTGGGTTGGCATGGATAGGTTGGGCTGAAGGGCCTGTGTCCGTGCTGTACGTCTCGATGACTCTGAGGTCGAAATGGTAGCCAGGATTGCCTGCTGACCTGACCATGTGGTGAACTGTGTCAGTGCTCTCACAGGCTCAGTGTTTTGAGGTATTCTGGACGTCCACTCCGAGCGGCTGGATGCGCGCAGAGTCCAACAAAGCGACTGTTGCACGGTTTCGGCCACCGCCAACGGGGCCGTTGTTTCCTCGCAGAGAATCGGGGGGGGTCATTTCCTCAAGCCGAATCCCACATCAGGACCGGCAGAGGGGGGAGCAGGCCGAACCTTCGAGGCGGGCTCCAAGAAACGTCCTCCCAGCGCCAAGCTGCCCGCTTCCTGTTTGGTCACCAGACCAGGCCTCATCCTAACCCCACGGTCAACCGAACGCTCCAAGAAAGCCTCGTCATCTGTTGCAACGCGACCCGAGAGCCCTCCAGGTTCCACTGCTTCAAGACAAAAAACAAACCAACTCGATTGTTTCACTCTAAAATGAGATGCCAACGATCAAGGCCTCTCAGCGTCTCCAGTTTCTCTGAACAGCTCGCCAAGTACCCCCAGCTCGATGACAATATCCTGTCCCAATAACCGCCCGTATTAAAATTACGACAACTTGGATTTTCAAAACCCGACAGCAGGTATTGTCTCCGGCGTCTGTCTCCCTCTGGCGGGAGACCCCCCCCTCTGGGTGGTCTTTAACCGCTGAGATGTTTCAGAGGAGAAAGGTTACTTTGACAGAGAGTGCGTTGCTGGCAGTTAATTTGGCGTTGCTCGCTCTCTCTCTCTCTCTCTCTTGGCTAACTCTCAAAACGCTGGCTGCTTCATGGCCCCAGCGTCTCGTTGGTTCGATGTTGTCAAAATGGTAAAACTCAAGCGCGATTGGGTTTTTAGTATCCTGGGGCAAAGCAACGGGCTAATCCCGAATGGTTATTGAGACAGCAACCAAACGCGGTTTCACAAACAAATATGTTTCACCTTTTGTTTTTTCTCCTCGGAGACTGCTAGTCAGACCATGGCAGGTGCCTGCAGGCTCTCAGTGCGGAATAGCCTTCGCGCTCTCTTAAAGGTACAGTGCACGCCGTAGACTTCACAACGCCTGCTAACCCGGGCGGGCGACTCCAGGCCAGGTTAAACCCGACGCTCCCGGAGCTAGGGTGACAGGGCATCAGGAACGCCAACACCAGACACGCGAGAGAGAGAGAGAGATGGGGTTGGGGGGGGTGGGGGTGAGGTTTGGCCACTGGGGTACCAGGTGAGATCGGCTCCCACGATGCACAAGGTTCGGGGGAGCAGAGGCGGGGTCCTGAACCCGCTGCCGAGCGGCCAACGGGGGAAGGGAAGGAGGTCAATTTCACTCAAGACGCTCCAGGAGCGAGTTACGGGCGGGTAGACCCCCCCACCCCCACCCCCCGCCAGTGTCTGAGGTAGCGTCCGAGGGACCGGACCTGGTGGGCAATGCCCTGGGAGTAAAGGACGAGCGTACGTCCCTGGACCCAGAGGGATGCGGTGATTGGAAAGGGAGCAGGCATCGAGAGTTAATCCTGTTCCAATCAGGGCGCCCTGGCTGACAGGCAGAAACAGGAGGATCAGGGGGTTCCACTCACCCTAAGAGCTGCCTCAGAGGGAGCTGGTTGGGTCAGGGTCAGGTACAGTGCAATTAAAATCAAGTGTGACCTGCTCAAGGGATATCAGCCTGTGTGGAGTTATTTGAACCATCCCTCTCTCTCTCTCGGTCTGCCTTCCCCCAGCTCCCTCTCTCTCTCTCTGTCTCTCTCTCTCTCTCCCTCACGCTGTCCGTGTCTCCCTGTGTCTCTCTCCCTCTTTATCTCTCCATCTCTCTCTTTAGTTCTCTACAATGCGACCTCTATCACCGTCTCTATCTCTCGCTCTCTGTCCCAATCTGTTCACTCTGTGTCTTCCAAGACACACACACACCGCCCCCCCCCACACACAACCCCACACACACACCCCACACACACACCTCACACACACCGCCCCCCCCACACACAACCCCACACACACACCCCACACACACACACCACACACACACACCTCACACACACCGCCACCCCCACACACAACCCCACACACACACACCCCACACACACACCCCACACACACACACCGCCACCCCCCACACACAACCCCACACACACACCCCACACACAGACACCACACACACACACCTCACACACACCGCCCCCCCCACACACAACCCCACACACACACACCCCACACACACACCCCACACACACACACCGCCACCCCCCACACACAACCCCACACACACACCCCACACACACACACCACACCACACACACACCTCACACACACCCCCCCCCCCACACACAACCCCACACACACACACCCCACACACACACCCCACACACACACACCGCCACCCCCCACACACACCCCCCACCACCCCACACCCCACACACCACACCACACACACCCCCCCCACACCCCCCCCCCCACACACACCCCACACACCACCACCCCCCCACACACACCCCCCACACACACCCCCCCACACCACCCCCCCACACACACCCACCCCCACACACCCCCCCACACACCCCCCCACACACACCCCCCACACACACACCCCCCCACACACACCCCCCCCCCCACACACACCCCCCCACACACACACCCCCCCACACACACACCCCCCACACACACACCCCCCCCACACACCCACCCCCCCCACACACCCCCCCCCCACACACCCCCCCCCACACACCCCCCCACCCCCCACACCCCACACACCCCCCACACCCCCCACACACCACCCCCCCACACACCCCCCCCACACACACAACCCCCCACACACCCCCCCCACACACAACCCCCACACACACACCCCCCACACACACCCCCCCCACACACACACCCCCCACACACACACACCCCCCACACACCCCCCACCCCACACCCCCACACCCCCCCACACACACCCCCCCACACACACACCCCCCACACACCCACCACACACACACCACCCCACACACCCCACCCCACACACCCCACACCCCCCCCCCACACACCCCCCCACACACACACCCCCCACACACACACCACACACACACACCCCCCACACATACCCCCCACACACACACACACCCCCACACACACACCCCCCCCACACACACCCCCCCACACACACACCCCCCCACACACACCCCCCCACACACACAGCCCCCACACACACACCCCACACACACACACCCCCCACACACACACCCCCCACACACCCCCCCACACACACCCCCCACACACACCCCCCCCCACACACACACCCCCCACACACACCCCCCCACACACACCCCCCCACCACACACACCCCCCCCACACACACCCCCCCACACACACACACCCCACACACACACACACCCCCCACACACACACACCCCCCACACACACCCCCCACACACACACCCCCCACACACCCCCCACACACACACACCCCCCACACACACACCCCCCCACACACACACCCCCCCACACACACACCCCCCCACACACACCCCCCCCACACACACACCCCCCCACACACCCCCCACACACACACCCCCCCACACACCCCCCCACACACGACACACCCCCCACACACCCTCCCCACACACACCCCCCCCACACACACACCCCCCACACACACACCCCCCCACACACACCCCCCCCACACACACACCCCCCCCCCACACACACCCCCCACACACACAGCCCCCACACACACACCCCACACACACACACCCCCCACACACACACCCCCCACACACCCTTCCCACACACACCCCCCACACACACACCCCCCCACACACACACCCCCCACACACACCCCCCCACACACACCCCCCACACACACACCCCCCCCACACACACCCCCCCCACACACACCCCTCCCCACACACACCCCCCCCACACACACCCCCCACACACACCCACCCCCCCCACACACACACACACCCCCCACACACACACACACCCCCCACACACACACACCCCCACACACACCCCCCACACACCCCCCCCACACTCACCCCCCACACACCCCACCCCCCACACACACACACCCCCCACACACACACACCCCCCACACACACACCCCCCCACACACACACACCCACACTCCCCCCCACACCCACACTCACCCCCCCCACACACACACCCCCCACACACCCTCCCCACACACACCCCCCACACACACACCCCCCCCACACACACCCCCCCACACACCCTCCCCACACACCCCCCCACACACACCCCCACACACACCCCCCCACACACACACCCCCCACACACCCCCCCACACACACACCCCCACACACCCTCCCCCCACACACACCCCCCCCACACACACACCCCCCACACACACCCCCACACACACCCCCCCACACACACACCCCCCACACACCGCCCCCACACACACCCCCCACACACCCCACCCCCCACACACACACACCCCCCACACACACACACCCCCCACACACACACCCCCCACACACACACACCCACACTCCCCCCACACACCCCCCACACACACACACCCCCCACACACACCACCCCCCCACACACACACACCCACACTCCCCCACACCCACACTCCCCCCACACACACACACCCCCCACACACCCTCCCCACACACACCCCCCACACACACACCCCCCCCACACACACCCCCCCACACACCCTCCCCACACACCCCCCCACACACACCCCCACACACACCCCCCCACACACACACCCCCCACACACCCTCCCCACACACCCCCCACACACCCCCCACACACACCCCCCCACACACCCTCCCCCCACACACACCCACACACACACCCCCACACACCCCCCCACACACACCCCCCCACACACCCTCCCCCCACACACACCCCCCCACACACACACCCCCCCACACACACACCGCCCACACACCCCCCCACACCACCCCCCCCCCACACACACACCCTCCCCACACACACCCCCCACACACACCCCCCCCACACACACCCCCCCACACACACACCCCCCACACACACCCCACACACACACACACCCCTCACACACACACCCCCCACACACACACACCCCCCCCACACACCCCTCCCCACACACCCCCCCCACACACACACCCCCCTCACACACACACCCCCCACACACACCCCCATACACACCCCCCCCACACACACCCCCCACACCCCCACAGACACACACACACCCCACACACACCCCCCCCACACACACACCCCCCCACACACACACACCCCCACACACACACCCCCCACACACACCCCACACACACACACCCCCCACACACACACACCCCCCACACACACCCCCCACACACACACCCCCCACACACACACACCCCCCACACACACCCCCCACACACCCTCCCCACACACCCCCCCACACACCCCCCCCCACACACACCCCCCCACACACCCTCCCCCCACACACACCCCACACACACACACCCCCCACACACCCCCCCCACACACACCCCCCCACACACACACACACCCCCCACACACACACACCCCCCACACACACACACCCCCCACACACACACCCCCCCCACACACACACCCCCCCACACACACACACACCCCACACACACACACCCCCCACACACACACACCCCCCACACACCCCCCCCACACACACACCCCCCCCCACACACACACCCCCCACACACCCCCCCCCCACACACCCCCCCCACACACACACACCCCCCCCACACACACACCCCACACACACACACCCCCCACACACACACACCCCCCCCCACACACACCCCCCACACACCCCCCCCCACACACCCCCCCACACACACACACCCCCCCCACACACACACACCCCCCACACACCCCCCCACACACACACACCCCCCCCACACACACCCCCCACACACATACACCCCCACACACACACACCCCCCTCACACACACCCCCCACACACACACACCCCCCACACACCCCCCCCACACACACACCCCCCCACACACACTCCCCCCACACACCCCCCCCACACACACTCCCCCCACACACACACTCCCCCCACACACACTCCCCCCACACACACACCCCCCCACACACACTCCCCCCACACACACTCCCCCCACACACACACCCCCCCACACACACTCCCCCCACACACACTCCCCCCACACACACACTCCCCCCACACACACACTCCCCCCACACACACTCCCCCCACACACACACTCCCCCCACACACACTCCCCCACACACACACCCCCCCACACACACTCCCCCCACACACACTCCCCCCACACACACACTCCCCCCACACACACACTCCCCCCACACACACTCCCCCCACACACACACTCCCCCCACACACACTCCCCCCACACACACACTCCCCCCACACACACTCCCCCCACACACACTCCCCCCACACACACTCCCCCCACACACACTCCCCCCACACACACACACCCCACACACCCCTCCTCCCCCCCCCC
The DNA here is from genome assembly GCF_047496795.1 of Chiloscyllium punctatum. Taxonomy (NCBI): domain Eukaryota; kingdom Metazoa; phylum Chordata; class Chondrichthyes; order Orectolobiformes; family Hemiscylliidae; genus Chiloscyllium; species Chiloscyllium punctatum. Next base: position 10,943,758 of record NC_092766.1, read on the forward strand.
CCCCCCCCCCCAGCTCCGTTTCCATGATGTCACTGGGAGGTGAGTGGTTGTGGATGCTGTTAGTGTTTGTGGTGACCACCACATCCTGCTCGTGAGCTCCATCGTACTCTCTGTCTCTGTCTCTCTCTCGCTCTCTCACACACTCGCTCTGTACAGAGAGACCAGAGGTACAGGACCGGAGGAGGGGAGGGGGGAGAGAGGGCGAGAGTTACTGAGATCCCTGGCCTACTCTCCGAGTGCGAGGACAGCGAGGACCAGGAAGGTCGCCGGAGAATCTGAGTGCTGAGGTAACTCTCCTCCTTCCCACTTCCACCCTCCCCCCCCCCCCCCCCAACCCAACTCCCCAGGGATTTTACCGGGGATCCCCCCTTCTTGGCTGAATATGGGGGTGGTGGGAGGCAAGTTGAGGCCTAGTCTGAGGCTGGACCTCATCACCTTGTGGGAGGTGTCGAGGGCGTTGGGTGGGGGGGGGGGGGGGGGGGGGGAATGGGAAGATGAGGCCGGTTTCTGATGGAGGGAAGGGGGATCCCTCGCGGCATCCCTTACCCCTTTTTCCCTCTCCCTTCAGGATCCACACGGTGGAATTGCGCCATTCCCAACCACCCCCCCCGTCCCCATCGGAGCACTTTGGGAACAGCGTCCAATTGGGAGTGGGTGGGCGCCGTTGTTTTCCAAAAGGTGTCCATTCCCCGTGGTGGTGGGGTGGGGGGGAGCAGATAAGAAGCGACTGACCGCCTCATGGCAAAAGGCAGGCGGCCATCTTGGAGACCACCGCTGCTTCGGCCCAGTCCTGTCAGGGCTAGGGAGTAGG